>NW_010415579.1:0-9729 GCF_000710305.1 Buceros rhinoceros silvestris
CATCCTCTTCCATCCTCCCCCTCCTCCGCCCCAAGTGAGCTGTTCTAGCCCCATAGTTATTTTTGATGTGCTTCTCTAAGTCTCATCCAAGTTGCCGACCTCTTGCTGGTATGGCAACAGGGAGAACTTGAGCTCCATACTCAAGACCATTGAAGTAAGAGGAACTGTTGCCGCCTTGATCTGTGATTCTGTATTTCAGCCACTGTGGTCCTTTTTGCCTGCCTTATCACACTGCCTTATCACACTGCACGCTCAAACCCAACTTACTGTCCTCTGCCAGGTCTCTTGTCATTAGTGCTCTCGCCATACAATGGGGTCAGGTCTGGTTCAGTAGCGCACACTATAGATTGTCTGTTGTTTAGAGGGACAAAATAAATTAGGATATGTTTCATTACAAACACCTTCGTCTTCTAAACTTCTATGTCGCAAAGCCGTGTGTGAGTTTTATTTAACAAAATATTTTATGGATATATGGAGTAACAAAATATAGACAATGTGAAGAAGAAATCATGTAACAGTTTCCATCTACTCACAAATTTTTCACATAGCATAGGCTGAAAATGTGATATAAACATTCCTCTGTGCCTTGTCAGCCTTTGCTGAGGGATATTGAAAAACAGAATAAATGCTTACAGGCAATAATTTGTATTGTTTCATGGTGAAGAAAGTACATATCTGATTAAAAAGAAACCTATTGTATGCAAACATTTGTCCTCTGCTTCTTACAAATGCTTTTACATTCATAAGGAGGAACAGATCCTTTAAAACATGAATCTGTTGTTTGCTAGAATTCTTGGAAGGGCTTGTTAAATCAGCAGGTACAAAGCTAGACATCTGGAAATACTGCACTTCTACCAGACGCTGGCTGATGCCCTGCCACCTGAGCTGCATGAAAAGATGCATCCCGTATATTTCTTTAGTGGTCAGCACAGCAGCCTGATTGTCCACTGAACAGAGAGAACAAGCGAGCTCTCTGGCTTTGCACCTTTGCTTTCCAATCTCAAGTTTGCACCTTTCTATTCCATGCTGGTTAGGTTTTTTTCAGCAAATGTGTGATGCACTGGAGTACAGTAGGCGGTTTACTTGTTTTCATGGAAGAACAATCTGTACTTAAAGCAGTGATTAGATGAATTCTTTCTTTCTTGCATGCTTCAGTTTTTGATGACTACTAGCTTCATCAGTGTAATTATAATTAGCACTCTTCATCTTCCTTTTACGGTACCAGCTGGACAGATTGGTCCTCTTACTGCACAGATTGGCGGCAGGGTTGCCTACATGGAGTTAGGTGACAGGCACCATGAAATAACAGATGGTAAATTCAGGGCTTGTTGGCAATCAGCAGGTTTTTGCTAATGACTTAATTAGCTATGCAAATTGTCAAATCAGTGTGAACATTGTTTTTATCGAAAACTTTACCTAAATTAATTACCATAATTAAGTAGCAGAATGTCAAGTATATTGGATGCGTAAAAGGGCTTGGCTGACTATGGATAAGAGAGTTACCATCTTTATTAGAGTGCTGCGCTCCACATTTGAGAAGTCTGAGGATAAGAAATGTGGTTTCTTCTACACTACTTCTAAAATACGCATATCACCAAGTTCTAACTGAGATGTTCCCTGGTGCCTTTCCAAATAAAATGGCTCAGGAAAGCATTACTGGATAAAGGTTAAATATTTCAAGCAGGAGTTTAAGGCAGTTTCATAGCCTGCTTATTTGCTTAAAATCATACGCATTTTTCAGTCTATCTGCTTTTCTGTTCTGGGGTTTCTGAGATCCAGAGCCATTAGCATGCGGCTTGAGATATATGTTACAGTTTTTCCTTTAAATTAGAAACAAAGTGTAAGCCTGTCTCCTGGTTCCTACTATGCAGGAACTTTTAACTCTGTCGTTCAAATATCACAAAGTAAAGAGATGCAAATTCTCTAACATAATTTTTTTAAGTTGATTTTTTCTCTCTCAAGGTTTCCATATAACAAATGTTGGGTGCTGTTCACAGGATGTGATGGTGGTAGGAGAACCAACTCTGATGGGAGGCGAATTCGGGGATGAAGACGAAAGGCTTATCACTAGATTAGAGAACACACAGTATGATGCAGCAAATGGCATGGATGATGAAGAAGATTTCAACAATTCACCTGCACTGGGAAATAACAGCCCATGGAACAGCAAACCTCCTGCTAACCAGGAGACTAAATCTGAAAACCCCACACCACAAGCTTCCCAATAGGTTATTTTGCAGCAGTACCCACTGCGATGTATGTCAGTGGGTTATTAATTGCTGTTTCACAGCATTCTTCAAAAAAGAATTTTAAAAACCACCTTTCAAGAGATACAGTATCTATTTCTAAACTAAAGCTATCTGATTTTTTTTTAATTAGGGAAAGCTCTTGTATAAGCTTCCATATACATTTCTTGGAAGCATTCACATACAACATGATACTGGCACTGACCTCAATTAAAATAATTGAAAATTAAATAGCACCTCATGGCAAATTTCTGACAATACATTTTATTGGAAGGGGTTGTTTTTTCCTCATCAAACAATGGCCATATTTTAACAAGTCATCAGTGCTCAGGATCTCATTAACTTAACTATGTAAAACTTTTTACAACTGTAATATATTTTCTGCTTTTCAACTTGCACCTGAAATTTCTTGTTTCAGAAAAAAAATCAGCTTTTAAGGAAAAAAAAAGGAAAAGGTAATTTAAAGTAACTTTTGTTCTTTCTTTAACTTTTCTTTCATCGGTTAATCATTTCAAGGATCCAGCATTTTTAATTTACGTTTAGCTGATGCCAGTAGATACTCTTTCCATCATTTAGTAAAAATGCTGAAACAAGAAATGTCGTTTTTTCATCAAAGACATGAGAAATATTTTTATGTGGAAAAAGACACCCAGTCCTATGAGAGTTTATGCTTTGTAAAATTGCTGTCGATCCAGATATTTTAAAGCCATGTAATACATTAACTTTGTGGGCAGCTTAATAAATCTAAAACTTTTGTGTTTTTATTATTGTATCTGAGTTGGCTTTGTTGTTATTTCTTTTCATAGTATATTTCTTGTATAATATTTTTGTAAAGCCCTCAAACCATTTTTTGTTTTACTTTTTTTATTATTCTGGTGTATTTATGTGAAACTTTATAAAAGAAACTAATTTTTTCATTTACATATTAATATGTTCAACTCATCATGTAAAGACACAGTGAGTCAGTGTGTTATTATAATACAACTGTATTTTATGTATGCTTTGCCAATAAGTGTGCCAATAAACTGTGTTAACAAACGTGCTCTTATATAGTGCATTTACAGTTCTTGCATGCAAAAGACACAGGCCCATGTGCAGCATCATGCACCAGGAATTTTTGGAATTAGCATTTCAATGATTTACAATCTTTTTCCAGCAGAAAGGGAAGTCTGTGGTTTAGGCGTGAATCACTTACAGCTCAATTTGGTTAGATGCTCTTTTTTTAACATTAATGATGTGTAACACCACAGGTCAGTAAGAGCGGTGAGAGCCAAGCACAAGGGAGTGCAGGGCATCCAGCAAGCGCACCTCCATCCTGAACCTCACACCCCTCGCCTACCAGGGCTGGGGCTTACCAGAGCAGTGATTTCCACTCTGTTGAATTCTGTCTAATAGTTTTACAACGAGTCCCTCAGCTGGGGCTGAGAGGATTTATAAAAGTCTCCTTCTTTCTTCCCTTTACCATCAAACCAAATGCTCACAGGAGCAAGCAAAACCTCTGGGCTGGTGCAGCTGCTCTGAATACAGCCCAGCATGTAAAGCGCCTCAGCTGAGCTGGGAGGCACAGAGGCACATGTCTGCATCCCGAGGCACCTGAGAAGCTGTGCAAAGTGGACCCTGCGGGTGGCAAATACATAGAGGGAGAATTGCGGACACAGAGATATGGAATCTACACAACCCTGCCTTTTGTGCAGGGGAGAGATGTTTTGCTCTTGACTGAAACTGTACTTTTAATATTTCTGATATTATAAAAGCATCTGAAGAACTCCTGGGGTTTTTTCCTCAGTGTACCCAGAAGCCACTCCAGGGAAATACGTCTCCCAAGTGTATATACATATTTTTAAAGCTGTTTCTGCTGTATAAGATTGTGCCAAATAGTTTTGAAACCACCATTGCGGAAGAAATACAGGGCTAAGCACACTGTGTGCCACTTGGTTCTTCAGTGGGAGGCAGGTCCCTCCCTGCCCAAAGAACAAACCTCAGCCTCTGATGTGGGCACTGTTCTCCTGCAAGCAAAATCCTCATTTGATGAATTTTAGCACCTACGGTAGGTCTCGCAGGAAGATAGCCTAAAAGACACTCCAGGATTCTGTACAAGCTAGAGCACAAAGGATATCAACTGCAGGGTAGAATTTAAAACTAACTAAATAACAAATGTGGACTGAATGTATCTGCATAGATAGCAATGCTGCTCCTCATAACGCTTACAGGATACAGGAAACGGTAGGTCTATCATTCAGTGACTATATCAGCCCCGATTTTTCTGCGTAAATAATTAAATTCACAATGTATTCCATTAAGGGATCACTGGCTCCTATATAGCTGCTATAACATTACAATTATACACTGTAATTCTAATGTTCAAAAACACTAATCATTCATATTACATTTCCATGAGCACACTCTAAAAGGCGTTCCTTATTATTAATCTTTCAAGACTGGCACTACTATTTCAATTTTTAAAAGATTTATGATGTCATATTACTCCTGTTGTTTCAATAAATAAACATAGGAATGCTTGAAAAATGGGTAGCAGACTCCTCAGAGTGCTGTCCTTGAATTAATCTGGAAGGACACCTTCTCCATATCTCCTCAAAAACCCCGTCTACAAGCTATCAATCCACCCTGTTGTGGTTAGGGTGAATAACAGACAGAGCTAGCTGATTTTATTTATTCACTTATTTAAAAAAATGTCCAACTGGGCCAGCTCAGTGAAGCGGTTTGACACGCACAGCAGCAGACTACGCCGTCTTGTCGTTGCTACATACCCACACCCTGGGCTGCTGCATGGGCTTTTCTTACCATGATACAAAAGACACAATTAACTCATCAAGACAGAGCCTGTGATCCTGCATCTTCCCATGCGTCCACGGGAACACCCCCTAGAGGTAGAGGACTATGGTAGAGCAATGACCTTAACAGCTGGATTTTTTGCCTTTCAGTTGTGGGTTGCAGTTAAGTGACACTGCAGCTTTTGTGGGCTCTGTGACCACCTGATGCAGAGATAAGGGAAAGGTGAATAAAGATCACAGGTGGGTTGAAGTAACATATTCCTGAGAGCTGAGATTGCTGCTTGAAGAATGAAAACTTGAAATCAACAGTTAATTTTGCTGTAATCTAATCTCACCACCTACAAGAACATTGCCTCTCAGAATTTGGAAGGAAATAATGTTGGCGCTTTCCTCTGGGGAGTCCTGCAGTTTTTAAAAGGAGGAAGGAAACTTATCTCATGATGCTAAAATACTTTCAAAGAGAAAGCTCTTGTTTGTTTTAGCTAAAAGGAGGGAAACACTGGCCCTGAGAAGTGCCCCCACAAATCAGAGGGAGGAAATTCCAAGAGTTTACTTAGAAAAGCAGAATCACATAATTAGTAAAGTGACTGAGTAAGAACACTGATAACTAAGCTGGTTGCTGTTACAAAGGACTTGCAACATGCAAGAATCATAAGCACTGGTGGTTTTTCATTATTCTTTGAATTGCTTTGTTTGGGGATTTATCGGCGGTTTTGTTCTTGGGTCAGGAAAGCCCAATTCTCAGGGAGCTTCCAACTCACGTCGGTCATCAGCTGCCCCTCATGAGAGCAACGCGGTTCTTAGAGCTCCTTTCTCCCATTTCACAACCAGTAAAAATAAGCAATATTTGCATCTTTGTAGTCTTTTCAGAAAGGTGTCCTCAGGTTTCACCATCTATGCATTGGTGTGTATGAACATAATAACATTGTAGGAGAATTCAATTTGGAAGGGACCTTGGGAGGTATAGCTAGCATCTGTATGCTTGCAGCATCAGAGGGCTCTGTGAAAGTCACAAGCAAGTAATTTTTAACCTTAGTCCTGGAGAAAGTACTACACGGGCATATTTGGGAAGTGTAACCAACTTGTGTCCTTGGGGAACAGAGGAAAAGTACCCGTTACCAGAGAGCTCCAAGGAGAATCAGTCTTGAAGAGCACAGAAAGAGATGGGGGTAGTGGGGAAGGAAACTACGGAATGGCAAGGCAAATACTGATCGCTTATGGGTATTCTCCAACACCAGGGTGGAGATAGGTTCCTCACCCAGGCTTTGTTGCGAAACACCATTAAAGAGCCTAAATGATAGAAGAACCATAAGGACAGACTAAATTTTGCAATTTCATGGCCTCCATGAAAATTCTATTTTAGCAAAGACAGGATGAAAGAGAAAACATGAATGATTGATATTAAAGGAAACCCAGTTTGTGCCTAATATATCCTGGTGAAACTGCTAATGGAAATTGAATAGTCCTGAAAATATTTCCTGAGACTGCAACTCTGATCCAGTAGCCCTATGGTGATATATTGCACGTCCAAATTAAAGCTGCCCTGGGGCACAAGTAACCCCAGCAGCTGGTTTTACCGTGTAGGACTGGATGATTTGTATGGTTTTTCTAGCTTTTTGACAGCATATTTTTATACAAGGCTAAGGCCTGAATCCTCTACTATGTAAGACAGGCTACTGAATATTTAACATCCCATAGAACTGATGTTACTCTAGGATATCATTATGCTTCTATTAGGAAGTCTGGTGGTTTCCCAGCTTTGCAGAATGGCAGCTGGTACCTTTAGATAAAGAGTCACTTATATAAGTCGCTAAATTTGTGGACCATGCGGCTATGTTTCAGGAGAAAATACAAATTTCCACTGAATGTTCACAGTATTAAAATCTGTTCTAATTTAGCACATAATTTTGACATCGGCTGGTACCAGTTCTTTCCAGAGGAGAGGCTTTATCAGGAGCATCAATGGAGCAACCTAACTATAGGAGCATTACTTTCATGACTCTGTGAATCACTTCTGAAATAAAAGAACTATATCCCTTACATCAAGAAATAATTTTAATGGGTTTATGGGCAGTCTTAACTCATAAGCACATTTTAACACACCATTATGCAGTAAAGATGACATCCGAGAATAATACACTTGAGCATACAGAATCAAAACCTTTACAAAAATCATCCAGCCACGACAGAGCACAAACACTCCAGCTCCCAAAGAAACTCATGCTTGTGCTTCCATCAACTCTGCAAGGAGCATTGATAAGCTTCATTTTGGGTAAGTTACTAAACGCATCCCTGATAACTCAGGTGCTGAATGCCATTACTGCACATTAGCAGGGGAGCGTGCTTCAGCTGAACCCAGATAAATGCCCACCCAGTGTGCCTTCATGCCTGTTGGACACCCAAATTTAGGATCCTGTAGGTATGTGCTCAGAGCTGGGGTCCAAAATTCTTCAAGGTTGTTTTTCTTTTCCTGTATGCAGTTGTCAGGACTTTATGAGGGTAGGGATTTTGCAGGGGGAGTTTTTTGTGTTTTGTTGTTGTTTTGGGTCTGGGGTTTTTTATTTATACGGTCTTCTATGATAGAAATAATTCTCTAGATCTTACCAGTTGGAAAGTGGCATGTGAAGCAGTCATTAGAGTGTGTGTGCGCACGCCTGTGTGTGTGAGCAGTGTTTTATACGATGCTGAAAGGAATTCTGTCTGATCTCTGGAGATCCTCAAGTTATGTATCACCCCAGTTTAATTAATAGCTCTGTCTCAACAACTCTGAATTCATCCGAGATACTATGTACAATTTTGTATTGAACAGCTATAATGTACAAGGCCAGCGTCTCCTTTGTAAGTGCATTACGAGACGTTTTAGCAAATGCTTGATATGAAGCAGGCATTTAACACTCCTTGCATTTGACTGCAACGCTCATTTCATCACATAAAGTTTCATCTTCCCTGAGTGATCTCTTGGGAGGTCTGAGTCCTGGAAAAGCTTTTAAGAACTGCATTTGGTGCTTTCAGATGCTGGGTTGAGGAGGTTTTTTCCATTCAATTTTCCTTCATTTCTCTTCAATAGCTTATGAAAATTTGTTTGCTGTTTTGCCCAAAGTTTTAAACTTTCCATCTTTTTCTGGCTATATGTAAAACAAAACACGGGACTCAACTTGTACTCAACACTAACAAATCCATCAAAACCAAGGTGGGTTGCTCCTGGGTTGCCAAGAGAGATCAAATTCAACAGACAGAATGTGTAAAAATTTAGGAACCGTGGTGGATATTTGGCCTTGTCTCTGTCTTTCACTGCAAGCCCCATTTTGAAAGGGAATTTTCATCTGTTTTCTTTGAAATGTCGCTTCCAGGCTAAACTCACGTTCCAAAGGGCGATAACAAAAGGTGAGCAACTGAGACAACTACTTTTTCACACAGATTTTTCAGCAGCTCTGTGACTGACTCTGTGCTTAAATTACCAGCTCCTCCAACGTGAATCAGGTGTGAAATGTTACAGGAGCTCAATTTATAGGAGCAGGGCTAATAGTTAATAGTTCCTTGACAGCAATCGAGAACCTTTACTGTGGTTCCTGAGTTCTGTAGGAGCAACACCATTCCAGTTTTGCATATCACAGCTGTCTCCTCTGCTTGCCTTTGTACCAACAAAGACGGGGAGGTTCAAACCAGGTTTGTTTAGCAAACTTCCAAGTTTTGCTGTTATTTCAGCCTAAGGGCTCAGAAAACATATAACTTAAATCAGCCTTCTATCTCCCAGAAAATGTATTATTTTTAAATCTACACAGACACACACCTTTTTTTTTTTTTTTTTTTAAAAAAAAGACAGAACTCCCTTGAGAAGGACCTAACACAAATTTCACGCAGCAGGATTTGGCTTTACTGTAGACGGCAGCTGCATTCCTGTGAGGAGCAGAAAAAATAATACTAATGGCCAGTTCATAATGAGTGATTGAACAGTGGCACTCCACAGGGAGGCACCATTTTTAAGCTGAAGACCATGTAATAGTGGGATGTGGGCTTTTAAAATGGAAACAGAGTTGTCACGTCCTACGATTTTATTGTGAGACCTGCGGCATAGCCAGTTTCTTAAGAAGGGAGGGGAATTGTTGGGGAAGGAAGGAGTGGTCTGTATAGTAATTGCCTTCGAACGGTCTGACACTTCAGAAAGTGGCAATCTACAAGACTGCAGTTTCCAAGAAAAGCCCATATACCGGGGAAGAAAATTGCAATCAGTAATGAAGGAAACTTTCCAGAGGTGGGCCTCATGCAGGCACTGCCAGGTGCCAGGGCGGACACACAGCTGCAAGGTCAAGACTCAAAAGCAAAATGGAAATTGGATTTTATTTTGTTTTTTATTCATTTTATTAATTTATTTTATTTTTTAATCATCTGCAATGACATGGTTCAGGGCCAAAACTGTTCTGGTTGTTAACTGCAATAATCTCCCTTAACTGATTATCAGATGGATGAATTTGAAATAACCTTTGAGATAAACAAAACACATAGACAGTCATAACTCGAATCCTGTAGCATTGTTTTGTCACATTAAAGGCCTGGCTGCAGTCACAGCTTTTCTGGGACTGTTATACCCATCCACCTACACCTCACCCTGCATCCAAGTACCTTGCAATCGGCCCCAGGCCAGTGCCTCCCTGGTTTTTGTGGCTGGGTTTATTTTTTTTCCAAATACCAGC
>NW_010415579.1:9740-12028 GCF_000710305.1 Buceros rhinoceros silvestris
CGGCATCCAAGTACCTTGCAATCGGCCCAAGGCCAGTGCCTCCCTGGTTTTTGTGGCTGTTTTAATTTTACTGCAAAATGCCTGCCTATGTGACTACAGGCTGCTGGGAAGCACCTAGAATAGATGTGCAGAAATAATGATCCTCAAAATAATGATTTCTTAATTTTATTTTATTAAACCAGAACATTTTTTCTTCATTTAAATGTACTTTTTGTTTCGGTTCCTTACAGGTATTGAAATTTTTTTTTCCAGATCTGATTTTCTGGTAGATACAAGCTCTACAAAATTGGGTTTGATTTAAAATGAACAGTTAAAAAACACCAGAGATAGAATTTGAATATCAAATACAAGCACCTCTGATCTAGCCAGGGGTGGGCTGCTGACGTTCCAATCTCATGGCTCCTGACTAAACCACGATGCTGCAGAGTGAATTACACAGATCATGCCTTGCCCAGCTCTCTACAGAAATACGCTTGTAAATGTTGCAGAGAGGTATCTTGTAGGACATACAAATGATATAGCTCACCCAAAACATCAGTTATTCCATCCTTCTCCTCTCCTCCCTTCCCCAATTCCCTTCAATATTTGAAAATAGACTAATCTAGGAAAGTCATGGAAAAAAAATAAATCAGAAAGAGTTGTCAATTCTGCCTTTCCAGTTACAAGCGCACATCTCCAGATGCTATTCTGGCAGCCGATGCTTTAAATGTAACCAGAAGTGAACAACCCTTACTGTAATGTGGCCGTTATGTACCTGGGTGGCTTTACTGCGTGTTCTGTGTATACAGTCCAGCAAGCAGGACTGAGTCCTTCTCCTTTTTTGTTATTCCTAAAAAACCACCCAGTTTTCTAAAATTCCCACGAAAGGACTATGTTGAGGACTCCGCTTTCTGCAAAGATAAAAGGCTTCAGAGCTCAGCTGGCCTCGTGGCACATCCGTGGTTCCTCATGAGAGGCACGCAATGCCCAGGTGAGGAGCTTGATGCACACAGCTCCTGCAGCACAGGACTGCCGGTCTCATTAGCTGCCCCGTCCCATCCATCATCAGCCGGTACCACCCCTCTGCCTGAGCACCCACCGTACTGCACTGAAGCCACTCAGCCTTTTACACAATCCAAGATGCTTGTAGGTCTTAACATCAGCAAGTCTTGAGTGGAGCTGTGACAGTTTGGATCCCTTTATTAGCAGTATTAAATTCCATTGTGCAGATATTTCCACAGCTGTGAGTTACTCAACATAAACTCCTACTGAAGTAGAGAAAAGGCTGCAAATAACCCACCAGGGAACAATTTCTTAAGTGCTAGTCATCCAGCAAATTCCTTTATTCTCAGTTTTTATAGCAGGATTATTCAGTGTAGGGGATATGTCCAGGTTATAATGTATTTGATTATTTATAGCAGATACCTTGTGGCATGAGCTCCACTTTAAAATGGACAAGGATTATTGGAACTAGACAGATGTGATGTTAATTTCCTAAACTAACCTCATTTTCAGTGGAGCCTGTGCTATTGCTTGCACTCTTGAGAATATCACTTTTCTGGTAATTTTTCAAACCCGCAGTTCTTTTCCTACTAAGCCTAGTTCAGCCTGTGATTTCTCTGTTTCCCATGCCTTTCCTTGATGATTATCCCTGCATCCTAGTGAAACATTTCCATCCCCATACCATCAAAAGGATCCCCCATACAGGGGAAAAAAAACAACAAACAAAAAACCAACTCTTTTTGTCTTCCACTCTTCATTGTCCCTTGAGATATGTTTTCATTTCCAAGGAAGCCCCAAGAGCAGGTGCTGCCTAATTTAAACCCCTGATTAAAACATCTTGTACCACAGTTGAGTGGAAGCATCCCCTTCTACTCTGCCACCTGTCTGAGCCACCAGCCTGCCCTTTGCACTGGGAAATGTATTTAGAGGACACGCACCCTCTTTCTAATGTTACTGCATTAGCCTAGGACAGGTAGACACTTATACAATTCTTCTTGCTGGTGTCTCCAAATGAGGCTATTGGCATGGCATAGTTCCATCCCTTTTCGAAGCCGTTGTTACTCTCTGCCTCCTCACCCTCTGTTCGCTATTTAAAATACTTTGAACTAACCCAGTAGCTTCATCAAGGGCCCCTATGTCTTGTACCGAGAGGGCTGTTGAACAATAGCTCCGCATTCAGCTTCCCTGCCGCCTTCCTCCTTTTATAAAACTGATCCCATTACCCGGCCTTTCCACCTGTAGATCTCCGAGCAGCACATCAGCGCAAGGCTGGCTTGGGTGCCACCGTGTAGCAGGTTCAGCAGGGC
>NW_010415579.1:12137-12519 GCF_000710305.1 Buceros rhinoceros silvestris
GGCAGGTGTGCTGGAGCAGTGAAGTCTTAGCAAATGCTGTGCCTCTGCATCTGCAGCTCTCTCTGCCCCCTTCCTCCATGTAATGGAGAGACCAGCTCTGGAATGTATATTCATGAGGTTATTCCATACTGAGCTGAGCCCCAGTTAAAATGCATTGCCTACAACTAAGGTCCTTCTTTTTATATGTGTATCATTTAAAAAATCTCATGCATTTATGGAGGCATACTGATGTGGTTTCAAAGTGCTGTGCATGGTTTTTATTTGTGTAAGTTCCATTGAATTTTTTTATTTTTTTAATAGAAACTTTGTAGCAAAATCTTCCAAGTGCCACTTAACAGTACTAGGATTTCATTCCTATCATCCCTATACTTTTTTTTTTTTT
>NW_010415579.1:12686-13033 GCF_000710305.1 Buceros rhinoceros silvestris
CAGCAATATTCAGGGCTTTTCTTAATGCCTTCCATCTCCTCTGCATTGCTGGGAAGGGGGCAGGCATCAGCCAAACAGAAAGGAAATAGACCGCGTGCATTTAGTGTAGTGACGGGCACATATGTTTTTAGTGAAGGGTTTATTTGCCAGAAGAAAAGTAGTTTGAGAATTCAGGTCAACTTTTGGTGAATCAGTTTGAACTAATAAATACAAGAGGTGAGCACAGAAAGATTTCAGAAGTGCAGAAGAAGTTCATATCAATTTTTCTAGAAACAAATCAGCTCTGTTTAGTTGGGCTAGGCTATTCCTCTTGCCAGCAGCAGAAAAAAAAGGCGGGGGGTGGGGGG
>NW_010415579.1:13145-21481 GCF_000710305.1 Buceros rhinoceros silvestris
AAGGGAGGAGCAAAAGAGGCAGGAGATAGTCTTGCCCCAAACCCAGTATCTAAATCACTCTCTTACCCCAGCCCTCACCCCAGCTCTCCCTCTCTCCTGTGCCAAAGCTGCTATTTCCACACCCATTCATTACAATCTTCCACATCCCTCTGTCCTTCTCATGAACATGCCCAGGTCCCAGCTGGAGAACACCCAGCCTCTGACCACACGTTTCTTTCTAAAGCTCTGCATCAAACTCTCCTTCTCCAAACCCACCCAGAGCTCCCCAACCTCAATTACCTCCACAAAAGCCCCCCAAACCCTTCTTGCTTCAGAAACTTAGGTCAGAGCAGGTACTTGGCTCTTCCCTGTTGGCTGCTGCAGCCCACTGTGCCCATTATCACCTCCTGAAAAGTCCTACAATCCTCTGACTGTGCTCCAGCAGCGAGGGAAAGATCCCAGAGGGATGCTGCACTCACCAGTAGTACAGAATCTTGTCTTAATAGGTTTCCAAGGGCAGGAAAGGAGAATCATGATAGGGGAAAATCTGATGCACAGAACCTCTTTATTCAGGTTGCATCCACAACAGACTGAAATGTCACTTATATCTTGGAGAAACTGTTGCCCTCGATGTAAAAAAGATGGATTCAGACCTCAGTGCCCTGTGTTACATGAGGATTGCATTGGAGGGAGGGTGATCTCATCTCCTGTTGAAGGGCAAAGATGATCACAGTAGTACCTGGACCAGAGGACAGGAAGCAGCTCCAGAGGATTTTGTACAACACAGAAGACACTATGCTGTTTGCTACTGAGGTGCCACTGGGATCACAATACCTTCCATCTGCTGTGTCCTGTCAATCTCAAGTTCAGATTTTGTTATAACAAATAAAGAAGCAAGTCCCAGAGAACTAAGCCTGATTCTTTCAAGCATACTAAGAAATTTTGGTTGAAAGCTGACTCAAAAACACACCTCTTAATTTAATTTCTTTTGTTTTAGTAAAATAGTAAGCACCACTACTGAGAGGGCTCCAGCCATGTGTCCCTGCCATGGGAGGACAAGGTCATTTTGATGCCAGGGTATTGTCCCGGCTATGCAGAGAAGAGAGAGTCCAATATGTCCTGTAATGAGGTCATCATTTCCCACTGGGGTAAATAATTCTGCTGATTTTGGTGAGATGAAAAGCTTCGAAGATCCTAATGTTAATCTGCTACCACCACACTAAACCCTTGTTCTGGCTTTTCAGTTTCAGTGAGTTCAGCCTGTACAACCCCTGGCAGCAACCACCAGTGCAGATACTTCAGCATAATGGTTCTTCACAGGGACAGCAAATGCATCTCTGAAGAGATTTATTGTTCAATATATTGAATAGCATTGCATACTTTAAGATGATAGAGACAAATGTAATGGACCACAGTGTAATGGACCACAGCCTGACTTTAGAGCATCAGTTAGGACACCTCTTCCCACAGAGGTATGGTATATGTCTGCCCTGCCTCCCACCCAACATTGCACTTTCCAGGCCAGCTTCAAAGCTCCAGCCCTCACCCAACTTGACCATACCCCATTGTTCAAATCTCATCTCAGACTCACAAAATGAACACACCTGTAGTCTAACTGCCGGTCATTTAGCAAATGACCTCATTTAGAAACTAACCGCCTCAGTCCAATTATCCCTCTTCTTCAGCCACATGTCCTTATGTAGCAGCATTGCTCATTTATATGCTAATTTTACTAAGTCTACTTCAAAGGGGAGAACTGTTTGTTAAAAATCTTACACTCCAGCCTCAGTTCAGACCATCTCATTATTTACCTGCAAATTTAGGGAGATATGGGTGAAAGCGCTGTTCTTTTATGATCTATTGTCTAGGTGATCAAAGGAAACCATTCAATATGAAGATCAAAAAGAGTCTGGCTCCCAGCAGACCAGCAGCTGGCTCTGCCAACTCCCGAAGTCTGCAACCTCTGTTATAAGTAAAGACTGTTTTTACTATTAAATCACTTTTGATTACAAATTGGAAGGAAAAAATACCCTTCACATCATAGTCTCTTTATGAAGGTGTTAATGAAACTAGGCTTCATATCGATATTATCTCAATTATTAGTCAAGGAATAATCACTATGCATATAGTGTCTTTATTAATAATCCTCAGATAATGAAAAATATCCCACAGACATAACTAATACTGCTTGATAAATTGCTGGTGGCCCATAGCTAACCCAGATTTTCTTTTTTATATAGATACACTGCTCAAAGGATTTTTTTCAAACAGGAACTCAGACACAAAAGTGTTTACTATTTAGAGAAGGCGAAAGCGGTGACTGTAGGTTGAAGTATCAAACTAGAACACCTCATGTCCCAGTCTGTTAGGGAATTATGTCAACAGAGTAACACGATGTGAATAATGAACTCATGCTTTTCAGGGCTGACATAATTCCTCAGCCTAAGGAATTTCAAGAACTGTGATTTGTAGAAATCCTACTCTTCCAGAAAAGATAACCCACAGAATTTTTCATCTTCATGACAAATAAATGTTAAATAGTATACAGCTTTCTTTAGAAAAATAATGCGAGAAGTGAAAAAGACTTTCAGGCTTTAATCTTCCCTTTAAATTCAGCACACTGTTATTCAATATAGTGTGTCTCTTTTCCACACTACAAACAGCAATAAACAAGGGGCTGGGGGCTCTGCAAGGAGAGCGTGAGGGGTTTTTGACTTCCAAGACATTGAAATGTGTTGGGTTTTTTATCAAGTCACTTGATACATTACTGAAAAAAAAAAAACCAAACAAAACACCAAACCTAAATTCTTATAAAAACATTAAGCTACCTCTAGAGAAGAAAAGCCTCCAGTGCTGTTAGGAAAGGTATTTTTCTTGTGCTAGAGCTAGTTTACATGATTCAGTGTGTTGTACGTTTTCCTGTCAGACAGTAGCAAATGAATACCTCAGCAGGTCTTAGATGACTTTTAGTGCTCTTCTCCTTTGGAGCAGATCTAAAGCTGATGTTTTGACCAGGTTTTAGTATTAAAGGTCCAACGGCACTTCACAGGAGGGTTGAGGTGTAAGTTTTGGTGTCCTGGTCAAATTCCAACATGGGTAATTAAATTCGGTCCATCTAAACTTGCCCCTGTGGCTTTAGTTGGCTCAGGTATTCTTAATTTCCTGTCTTAAAATGTTCCACAGTGTTGCAGCGGTGTTGTTAAATAGTTGCCAGGTTTCACCTCGGCAATGTGTGAGATGATTCATACCTTACAGATTTGCAGATAGCTGTATGTCAGTACAGCCTATGAGAGCTGGCAGAAAGTCAGAGTAGAATTGACAAGATGTCATAATGGCTATTTCCTTCATTCATTTTCTAATTTTGTGACACTTCAGGAAAAAAATTAAAATCTCTCCATTTGTTAATGAAATAAATTTCTCTCCCCCTCAACACTTCCATTTCTTGCATGCCCAGGAGAGAAGAGAGCAGCTGAACAGACATTTGTGCAGTTAAATGAAAACCCAGATCCCTGACTATGCCAGGACACGGAAAAAAACTGAGGTTTACATTTGAACTTCTCTCCTTGCTCCCCTCTACAACAGGCAGAAGCACATTTTTCGCTTCGCATACTCCGAAGATTTGAGAAATTTCAATTCCAAATCTAAGCTTTATGGCCTAAAATCATTCTTAGTTTTTCTTCTTAAAATGTAGCAACAAAGCACTGAAATAGTGCTGAAGGTAAGATGAGCCCAAGCGAATGCATACTTAAAGTTGCTCCCTGTTTTGTCCTTTCACTGGCAGTTTAAAAGCTAAACAAAGTCTAAATTACACACACACACCATAAAAATAAAAATAAAATACAGCCTACAGAAAGGCCTTGTTCGGAACGGTATACACAAACCTGTTATTTCACACTTGTTCATCGTTATCTGTCCCGTTTTTCACACTTGTTCATTGTTATCTGTCCCGTTTCCTCCCTTAGTTTGCTTCAGCATTGCAAAAATTCTGAACCCAATCTGGATGTGAGGGAAGAGCTTAAAGAATTCAGTCTTTCACCAAAAATAAGTTAGGAGGCAAAGCTGTCTTCATTAGGGAAGAGAGAGAGGCTTTTCTATCAGCTGATTCAGTGCACCCAAAAATCCAAGGAGCCCCCCAGAGATGTTTACCTGAATCCATCGCTCAGGTAAGAAGTGGAAAATGAGGCTTTTAACTTAAGCACCTTTGTTGCCTAAGATGGGAGGAATATCCCTGCTGTTCTATCACAAACATGTAACGTATCTGCTTTGTGGTACAGCTCATTGCATTTATAATGAGACAACAAAACCAGGATAGTAATGAATTGGTGAGATTTCATTCTCATAGAAATTTCTGAAAACTCTCAATAGCTGTAAAAGTCAGTAGGAGCCCAGTAAACACCCTCTACTGTCTTCTGCAGTGCCAATATAAGAACAATCTCTTTTGCAGGAGTAAGGGAAGAAGCTAAAATGCATAACAGCTCGATAGTCCTCTTTTTATGGCTTTCTCCCACAAGCCTTGCTTCAGAAATGGATACCAGCATGGCTGACTGGTCTGCTCAGGAGCTCAGGGAGTTACTGGCCGGATTACAATTGCTTGGTTGCCCAGTCTGCAGTTCTGTGTTATTGAGGAGTAATGGGCAAACTTCTAAACTTTTTTAAATAAGGAAAGAAAGCTCTTTCAGAAAGAGAAAGCAAATATATGCCAAGTTTTATTAACAACAAATGTAGAGCAGTAAAATGAGGAGAAACATTAATGCTGCTTTGGGATAAAAGTATCTTGAAGAGGCACATCTTTAACTGATCAGGAAGCTCTGGAGGGTGGGCCTTATCTTTTTGCTCTAAGCAACAACACCTCTGTGTCTCATTTTTCGGCAGAAAGCCAGTTTTTCTAGTCTCAAGATCTCCTGAAAGGAGATCAATTAGGGTCCGATTCTGGAAACCTGGCTGAGGTTGAGTTTCCAGGAACCACTGTGTAGGACGCTGGAAAAAAGATAAAATAGCCAAGCACTTTCTTAATTAGGATAATCATTGCCTATATAAAGCCAAAAAGTGATGAAAAACATGGTACAGAAAACTCCAGTAAGTGAGGCTCTGTTTGAAAGTCAAGAGTTTTCAATTTGTCCTCTGCAAATACAGGCAGGGACCATTTTCTTGAACTGCCTGATCACGCTACCCGTAAACATATAAAACTCCCACTTTAATCAATGGGAGCTGCGCATATTTAAGAGCTACTGGGTTGGGCTCATAAATGTCTGTCACTGATTGTACGACACATCGGCACTCTTACGGCTGATTAAAGGAACAGATGTGTCAACAGCAGATGAGACCTTTGCACAAATAGGATAACACCACCATGTCAATATTTTCCTAATGTGTGAGTAAGTGCTGTGAGGGACAGGGCACACAATAGTCAAGAAACTGAAGTGTGGGAGATGATTGAGAAAGCTTGCTGACTTCTTATCTAAACACAAAAAGGAAATATTAAATATTAAATCAAATTATTATTATTAGAATATAATATGTTAACATGACACTTCACCTTCTCTAAAGCAGCCTGTTACTACTTGCCCTTGATATATAATCATGTACTAAAGAAATTATTTTCTCTTACTGCTTTCCAGTATGGAATAAATGGGGTGGAAAAGCTTTGTTTTTGTCAGAGAGAGAGAAATTTCCAGACAAGATTGCACGATGTGGTTACTGGAGGTGGCAGTAGCAGGGGTACATACAGCGGGCTTGGCCTTTTGCAGCATGTAGAAGAATGAAGTGGTGTTAAGTCACCCTGAAGCCCCCCAGTCCTTGGGCTCTCAAGCTCCAGGACAAATCCTGTGCAAGAAGGATAGCAGTGCTATTTTTCTTCTGTCGTATGCCTTCTTAAATACGGCTTGGAAACAGCTAATTGTGTAAGCATAATTCTGCCTTTCTGAGATCACAAATTGATCTAAGTCTAATTGATTTGGTGTATTTATTTACTTACTTCAAGCTTACACAGAAATGTCATCATTTAGGTGTATGAATGCTTCTGCAGATTGTCTGGTGTCTTGGATCACCTGGGGGATCCTATAAGCATCTTATCCTTGTCCTTCCAGTACCAAAGTCAATGTTAGAGTTTATAGGAGCAATTCAGAGGAGAGAGAAGGGAGGCAGAGGTCAGCCATGTACACAAACAAGGGCTTCCCTTCTCAGGAAAAGCTTCTCCTTGCCAGTTGTCTTGACTTGCAGATGCTTTGTAGCACCCCCCAGGACTAGATTTCTTGCCTACTTTCTCACTAACCAAAACCTTACATGTTTATTAACTTTTTCTAGTACTGCTATTTTATTGGGGGGTAGGTTTCCAACTTTTTTCCTGTCCAATACAATGAGAGTGGCCCTTGCTTACTTCATTTTTCCCCTTTGCTTCGGATGCAAGGAATATGAATTCATCACCAACTCAGTGTTGCCATTTGTATTTCCCCCTGACCAGCCCTGAGTCCTCACAGGTATTTTTCCTGAGGCCTCTTGTATAATCCATTTTCAGAGTAGATAGGCTCTCTAACGATCCTCGCGGATAGCAGTGCCAGTTACCTGAGTTACCTGCTCTCTTGGTTATGACCATGGGAGACGCTAATTTCTGTATTAGCAACCAAAAAATGGAAGTAGACAAAGTGGACGAAACTAGTATTTAAGCCAGACTCCCAGGGAAAAATAAAAAGGAAGACTTATGCTTGAACCTACTCTGAGCAGGACCTAGACCAGAGGACCTTCAGAAGTCCCATCCAACCCACCAGAGTTTGAGTGTGGAGGAAGGGATGAGTGAAATTATATGAACATGCTTTTTGCTCAGATCTTGGCCAGTCATAAGGAAAGGGAATGAGAGGCTTTATGATTCAGAAAAGGACTCCAGAGCTCCCAGAAGACCGGATACTGTTTGGCAGACTTGGATGAGCTGCATTAGTTTCAGAACATAAGTACATGGGCTCAATCATTAAGTGAAAATGCAGGAGGCCTTCAAAATGCTTGAAATGAGGACTTGATGTCTTAAACCCAGGGCCAAGAAGCTCTGGGGAATTTGGAAGTCCTCAGCATCACGCAAGGGGAGCTCATTCTCATTAGTGATGTTTAGTGACAATTTCTGGGTCCTCCAAGAAAACTGGACACATGTCAACAGTGTCTATGACAACAGGACTTTCACATCTGTTTTTTACAGGAGGATTTGTAATTCTGTAAAGTACTTCAGAGCTTCTGAAATTCATTGCATGAATAAAAGTTACTTGGAAACTGCAAGACATTCTGCTTCAAACCTAAGAGAACTCTAATGCTTTCATGGTATGAGGACATCTTTTCTATATTCCCTTTCTTGGGATGTCAAAGATATATTTTTCCAAAGCATTTGAATAATTTGACTTGGACCCAAGGGGAATTTCTGAATGCTTTGTGGTTGTAGTAGTGAGTCAGAAAGTTTTCTTGCCAGGGATTGAGAAATGCCTGACCTCATTTCTGAGAACACTGCATGTAGGGGAAAGATTTTACCCTTAGTGGAATTTGTATGTTTAGTGTAGACCTCGAGAATAAGGCAACAGCATCGCTGTCCGAAAAAATAATTTGTGATTATCTTTGTATTGACTTACAGGGAAATATATGGTTTAGGTCAAAGTTAAAACCTGAACAGTACAATTAATATCTTTATTTTGAACTAATTTTAGGTGTCAAAAGAATATAATAGTGAAGAGTTTCTGATTGCTGTTTATTGAACATATAGCTTTGACTAAGCCATAGCTTTGTATGCATAGCTTTGTCTTTTAAATCACAGAATCAGAGAATCATTTTGGTTGGAAGAGACCTACAAGATCAGCGAGTCCAGCTGTTCACCCTGCACTCCCAGGGTCCCTAAACCATGTCTGTCAGCACCACAACTACACAGCTTTTAAACACTTCAAGGGATGGGGACTCCACCGCCTCCGTGGGCAGCCTGTTTCAATGCTTGACAACCCTCTCTGTAAAGTCATTTTTCCTAATATCTAACCTGAACCTCCCCTGGCGCAACTTGAGTCCGTTTCCTCTTGTCCTGTCACTTGTTACATGGGAGGAGAGATGGACCCCCACCTCGCTCCAACCTCCTTTCAGGTAGTCGCAGAGAGTGATCAGGTCTCCCCTCAGTCTCCTTTTCTCAAACTAAACAATGCCAGTACCACTTGTGACCAGCTGCCAGCTGGATTTAACTCCATTTACCACCACTGTCTGGGCCCGACCATTCAGCCAGTTTTTTATTCAGCAAGGGGTACACCCATTCAAGTGATGAGCAGCCAGTTTCTGCAGGAGGATGCTGTGGGAAACGGTGTCAAAGGGTCTACT
The DNA here is from genome assembly GCF_000710305.1 of Buceros rhinoceros silvestris. Classification (NCBI taxonomy): domain Eukaryota; kingdom Metazoa; phylum Chordata; class Aves; order Bucerotiformes; family Bucerotidae; genus Buceros; species Buceros rhinoceros. The sequence goes on from NW_010415579.1 coordinate 21,453, forward strand.
AAAGTCCAGGTAGACAACAGCCACCGCTC
>NW_010415579.1:21595-45911 GCF_000710305.1 Buceros rhinoceros silvestris
ACCAAGAGGATCACCTTGCCATAGAAGGAGATCAAGTTGGTCAAAGCAGGACCTGCCTTTCATAAACCCACGCTGACTGGGCCTGATTGCCCAGTTGTTCATTATATGCCACATGATCATAAGTTTGGGAAAGTTGCTGGGGTTCCAGCCATTTGCACCAGGGCAGGATTAGCCATATCTATTGCATTTCTGACAAATACCTAATTTCTTCTTACAGACCTCCAGCATTGAAGATGCCCCAGGCAATCTATGCCCAATGTCTAATCTGAGTTGTCCTTGCTCCAAATGTTAAACCAGTGTGTCTCAGCTGGTGTGCTATAGCTGTAGACAACCACAACCACAATTAGGCCTGTAGCTATATGGAACAAGTTTTACTGAACTGTTAGCCATTAAAATTTGGGGCATTTTTGTTTTGTATTTAGAGTCCCTGGCTCTGTAATCAAAATACATGGTCCATAAGAAGAATTACTACTAGATGTAAGTAAAATTATATCTATAATTGCCAGTTTTGTGTCATTTTCTTCTGCAAAGGATGCCTAATTGTTTAGGAACACAGCAAAGCCCCTCTAGCTGGCAGTTATTCTGTGGGTGCCAGGCTGGATGAAATCCCCAGTGGATATATGTGGCTCTCTCCTTCATTTTCTTTGTTTTGTTTTGCTTTGCTTTCCTTTAAGATTTACCTCAGTAAGTCCATAAACAATATTATTCACTGAATTACATTTATTTGCCATAAAACTGTTTGAATTGAGTACATCAGGGTTTGACTGCCATGTGATCTGGGTATGTGATCATCAGACAAACACATAAGGAAAAGTTACCAAAGCTGACACCTTAGAGAAGTTTGGGGGGGTTGGGGGGGAGGGGAGTTGTTTGTTGGGGGAGGGGGTGTGTTAAGGCAGTGGGTACCACCGTCTTTAATGAAAATCAGTCTTTTTATCCTGAAGATTAATACAACTCCGACTTGGAGAATGTGGGGGGGGGTGGGGGGGGAGGGGAGTTGTTTGTTGGGGGAGGGGGTGTGTTAAGGCAGTGGGTACCACCGTCTTTAATGAAAATCAGTCTTTTTATCCTGAAGATTAATACAACTCCTGGCCCTGGAGTTTGAACCCTTTCTCCCCTGACTGCCAGAGTGTTCTCATTTTTCATCCCCACTGAGAACACAGCTACAGTACATTTCCTAATTTCTATCACATGTCGGTGTGCTTTGTAAAATGCAATTCCCCTTCTTTTTTAAATAAAAATAATCAAATAAACCACATTGCAATGAATAGATGTTTTCCACTTTTTTACCTTACTTGATCAACTCATTTGAGAAGCCAGTACTTATTTTCACTAGAGCTAGAATTCGTAAGACTTCAGTCAAAAACGTGACTTTTTTATATCTTATTAAATTTCATGTGGCTTATGTAGAAAATAAATTATATGCAACAGTACTACATAAGTACCATTGCTGTATTTTTTTTTCTCTGAGCAATTTCTGCAAGCAATATAAATCATAGGCTAAATTCTGCTGCCCTTCCTCCAACCTCGCTGAGCCAAAATCCCATTAAAGTTAACTCTGAGATTTGGCCCCATGACTGGATGAGTATGGGAAAGCCTGTAATTTATAAGGCCATATCCAGTTTATTATACTTCTGGAAAATGTGCAGAAGTATATTTTTAAGAGACTTTTCTCTCCAAGTTCCTAAAAAAGCCTGAGTAATTTCAGAAAGGCAATCTGATAGACAGATTTGTATGAATATTTATATAACTAATAACAGAGCCAATACTTCTAAATATTTTCTAAGAATATTCAGTCAAGTAAAACAGTGAATGTGTCTTGGCTGTTCGTCTTCTTTCTATTTACTTTCTTCGAATATTCCCGCAGATGAGTTCACAGGCAGGAGTGTTGAAGAATAATGACACTATTCTCAAAGTGTATTTAAACTTGTATCTTGGAGCAGTTTCATCAGAAATCTCTCCTAATTTGTGAATAGAAATAATGACACATGGCAAGTGATATTCAGAAAGATCTTACATTTTTAATTTTGAATAGTGAGTCTTTAAAATGTAAACAATCTACAGGTGATCTTCAGAGAACCTATTGAAAGAGTAATTTCAAATAATCCAAGAAAATTATAAAGTATCTTCAGAAAATATACAAACAGAGAAAGATTAAATCAATTAAGTAGGTTATTTGCTACAAAATATTAATTCAACCATGGAAACTAACCCCAACCAGATGTACAGTGCTCTGATGTACACTTGTGGTCTATTTGAAGATAAATTAAAATGCTTCACTTGATATCAAATAAATACTCTTCAAAATACTTCTTCAGATCTTCAGTCATTACCACGAACATGTGCAGTGCAGAATTAAACACTACAAATATATGCATCTTAAAGGTCAGGGCCTGAATAGAGAAGTCTGTATTTCCACCATAGGAATTAATAAATTTCCACATATCCTATACACTTGAGCTCAAGTTCTTCATGAAATAGCTTGAATTTTGATGACTGAGGTGAAAAAAGCTCAATACAAATTTGAGAACTCCCCCGGAAGCTATTTCAACTGCAGTCAGGGTCCCTGCTCTGAAGTCCTGCCAAGCTCTTCTCCAGAAGGACTCCTTACGTCTGGTTGAGTCCCCACTGCTGGGCAGACCAAACAGGTGAGGGTCCCCAGTTTACCTCCTTCTTACAGCTTTGAGTAAGTAATGAAAGAAAATCTGTGAAAACTTATCAGTAAGGTCCATTTTTCCCCCTATTTACTCTCCACCAGAAAAAGGGAAGAAACTAAAGCTTTTCCGCCTGAAAGGGCAGTGTGGACATATCTATAGGAGATGCAGAAAAGCTGGCATTGATTATAACAGCCTCTTGGACAGTACAAGTAAATTAACAGTTAATCACATTATAGATTTTAGAAGTATTGCATTTTTATATGCTAAAACTGCTTGCACATGTATGTGTAAACCATGTATTTAAATGTGCATATGGTCTGCAATTGTTTTAATACCCACCACTTGTCAGACGTAGCTGGTTATTATATTTTACAAGCACTAATATGTTTGATTGATGTTAATATGTTCTGATTAATTTTACTGCTGATTAGTTGATCATCACTTTGAACAACAAGAATTATATTTCACTCTTTTTATTACATTGATTGGCATTCAGTTTATCAACCATGGCAACAATGGGAATTATCAGAGCTAATTGATTTCTAATGAGGATATATTTATTACAGAGATGTAAAAAAATTCAACCATTTTTGTCTGTTTTAAGACCAGCAAACAAGAAACTATGAAAAGGAGACATCCATGTCCTACTGTAATCCTTAAATACTATACAAGTGCATTGATTTTATACTTTAGATTGATCTGCCTGTATAATGGAAATTTACTTCTGAGGGCTTTTCCTCTGATTCTGACTGAAGATTTGAAGAATTGTGTCTTTTTTCTTTTAAGTTTAACATCCTGCTTTTTTCATAAAAAAATAATTCTTAATGGGAGAAATAACTGTTCTGGTTTTATGTTGTACAGCTTCATATCTTCTAGGGTAAGAAAAACTGGTTTTAAATAACACTGTTATTAAATACATGAGTAAAAAGAAATCCAGGATGTAAAACATAAAAGTTCTAAAAAAAATTAAAGCAATTAATAACCTCTTCAGAGTCCTTGCTTAAAATCTCATATATTTGCCTTGCCTTGCTTGCGGGTGCCAAGATGAAATGTTCAGCTAATTTTGCAGTTTTTTATTCTAGCAAATTCTGGGATTTGGTTCATGATTCTATTATAGCCCCACTATCAGGTTCTCACACACTGATATCACCAGTGCCATTGGCCCTGATTCAACAAAGCACTTATGCATGTGTGTAAATCCCACTGACATCTGTAGAGGGTTGCACTCTGTTGAATTGGGGGCTGCTGTCATCACAAAATTAAACACGGGGAAAAAACTATAGTCAAGACTTTCACATGTAACCCGAAAACTAGCAGTCTTAAGTGTAGACTTCTGCTTGCATTCTCCATGATACTCTCCCAGCTAGCCTGCAGGTCTCTGCTGCACACTTAAGCTGACCTCAAGAATGGGGATGCAGCATCCTCCTCGCACCACTGAATTTTCCTGCCTTTGCTTCACAGGTTCATTCTCTCCTCTCTGCCTCTCCGTCTCCTTCTGTCAGATGAATTTGGTGTTTTGCATGCCACAGTCTCAATCCTGCTTTAATGCTTTCTGAAAGCCGCTTGTTGCAGGCTCAGGATCATATCTAATTTGTGTGCCAATATTTTCCTTAATGATCTTGCTCACTTTTAGGCCTGCTAATGAAGGCTGAAGTGTTTCTACTTAATTTACTCAGAAGGATCTTTTTGAATGCACTCTCCTGGGAGAATGAGTTGAGGGTTTCTTATGAGCACATGCTCCAAGAAGAAAGCACATACACTCCATCTCTAGGGAATTGCTGGCTGTCTTAATGCCTCTCCAACATGATTCATGCTAAAGTACTTAGGAATATCAGTCTGTCCATGAGTTGTTCGCCAGATTCCCCAGCCTGTGCAGGAGCAAGAGGAGTGGCCTATTGGTATGAACAATTTAGGGATGGGAGTAAAGCATTCTTACGTCTTCATATGTTCACCCATTAAGTGCAATTTAAAACCCACAGGAATGCACAGATGTGGGGATTTCAACTGGCTTCAAGAACCTCGAAGGAAAAGAAACTTATCCTCATGTGCCAATGCTGCAAGTAAAATAATGTAGGAAAACTGCTTCTAATGCAGTATTTCAAATGGAGGCTCTTTAGACACAATATTTCTTAACTATTTTAGTGCCATAGTGCTGACCATAAGATAGATGCTAAACTGACAGCACAGTTATCACCTGAAAGCTAAAGTTCAGCTTTACAGATGGATGTGCTTGCAGCATGTTCTCACTGAAACGTACATTTCCAAGCTTATTTTATTTCAGATTCTCCTCTTTATAGTATTACAAGACTCATTACAAATAAAATTATTTTATTATACATCAATATGATGTTTATAAAGCACAGAGTAATGTTTATTTTTATGAATTCTTACCTCAACTCATAAAGGTTTATCTTTAGAGTAAAATAGGAACTAGAGCGTCCTATTTTAAATGTCTGCGGTTTATTAAAACACTCAAATTCCGTATTTAAATATGCTCCTGCTTTTTTATTGTTGAAATTGATGTAATGGTATTTAGCCATCAGTAAATACTACATAAGTAATGGGAAAAGGTAAAAATACTCTCCCAGTATGCTAATAGGGCCTGTGACATGTTTCCAGATGGACTGTGCTGTTCCATGGTATAGGGAAGGGTAGGTACTGTTACGTATAGCTTTGACATTTTAAAAGTGACTAGCCAGAGCTAAAACATCAGGTAAACAAACCCAAAACTAACCATAAATTCAAGAAGAAGGTTCGGAGTTGACTGTCCTCATCAAACTACTGGAAGATGTACAATTGCTATAGACCTAGAGAGGTCCTTCAGAAGCGGCACGCTGCTGGTGTCAAAAAGTGTCGGTATTCTCACTGGGCAAATGGTATCAACAGAGCTGTAGTGTTTCTGAAAAGTCTGAGCAGCCCATAGATACTATATTTTGGTTATCATGCCAGGGGAATAGCCCAGGCACGGTCTAAGTGGCAGACAGGAGCTATAAGAAGGTGGGGGCTGCTCAATTGAGATGAAATCTTCTGACAATTAGTCACAAAACTGATGTGTCTCAACAGGGCAAGAAGAATACAAATAAATTTTCATGAGCTTGAAAAAAGGGAATGTCATTGACACCAAACCAACCCCCTTGGCCAGATTTCAAATTCTGCTATAGAGATAGAGACCTTTTTAAAAAAGCAGTATTTTAACTCTGATAAAAATCATTTATTTCTAAGTCTTAACATCTGAAGCACTGATTCCCACATTCTCCAAAAAGTATCACTTCGAGGCAGAAATGCAGCACAGAAAATTTCAACCTAGCTGGAATATATTTGGCGAAGTCGTAAGATCTCATAACAGGAGTGGCCAAACAAATCACTAAAGACAATGGAGACAGGCCTGAAGAACTCACAGTTGCAGAGCCAAGTACTGAGCAGTCAGAATACTCTGGAATTAATGTTAGATGACGAAACTTAATTTGTCGTATGTGGTATTCAAACACACGATGCCGCATTTCTCTCATTCCCTCCCATTGAACTACCACTGTGTCCAGTGCCGAGAATGAGCAGGATTCACTGGATGAGCAGATCTTTTCAGGGAAAATGTGATGGGAGTCCAATGTGAGAAAGTCAAGTTTTCCTCTTGCCTTGTCCTTTGAAATAGCTTATTCATGTTCGCTGGCATAAAAAGAAGTTTATAAAACGTTATCCTGAGCCACACATCAATGATATTCAACTGGTAAGGTACAGCAATGCTAAAAGCATCATGAAGCAAGCACATATTAGGAAAGTCTGAGGAACTGTAACAGCAGTAAAATTGGTATTAAAAAAGTTAAAGCTTTTTAAAATCATCTGAAAAACAGAAGACTACACATGGGCTTTCTGATTTTCAGGTTTGTTGGTGATAATGAAAGCTTTTCTTACTGTTTTAATAGTCACACAAAATATGTTTATAGCTAAAAATAAATATATAGCTAAAACATGTTTATAGCTAAAAATTCAGCAAACACTTTCCATTTAAAAAAGTGATAAAACATTTTTCATAGAACAAAACATGTTTGTCAATGCCAGCAGTTTTTTTCTGACAATATTTTGGTTTTAAAAAGAAAGAAAATTTGTTGAGGATTTTTCAACAGCTTCTTGAAAGCCATCAGCCTTGGCAGCCATTCTTAAAGGAAGTGTACAAGAAAATTCATGTATTTAGAGAAGTAAAGATCAGTAGTTAAATCTGGTACTTTGACGGGTTAACGACCAAACACAGAATGACAACACAAATGATGATACCACATTACATTCTGACTTTATCGAAAGAAATACACTGGAGAATGCCTTTGAAGGTAGGCAGCCCTTACTACTGAGAGGGGAAAAAGGGAATATGCATCTTGGAAGATATACTTTGCACCAAAACAGTTTTATGAACAAAAGCTGTTTCTCTGCAGAGGTATTTATGATTCCGGATCTTTTATTGGGAAAGTCTTTGCTCCTCTATCATGACACTGAAATGGTTAACAGAGAAGTTTTGAAATCAGATTTGAACAGCTTGATGAAAGACCTGATGTTTGGGCTGATTTTTCTTTTCTTTTCCTCTGCGGAAAAAGGCCTCGAATGCTGAAGGCTGAAAAGCCTATTATCACCAGAAAGAAATGTAAGTAAACAAGGCATTACAATACTGAATTCTACAGTACATGACACGAAGGCAAGAAGTAGCTCTCTGCAGCAAGCAGTGAAAGATTTGGCTGTATCTTGGCAATTTTTCAAAATGGTAACAATAAGAGGTTTTGTCGCTTCAAACATGTAAATCAAAAGGATATTTGAGCACTAAAAAAGATACTGGGAGTTTCTAACCATTGACCCCAAACCAGCATTCAAAAACAGACATTAAAACTAAGAAGCTATAATCCTACAGGCCATGCACAATCAAGCCTCAAGAACTAAAAAGATTGAATTTTTAAAGTCCGTTTGAAATTAGGTCGGCAATAACTACTCTTATCCACAGGAGAAGGATTTCTGATATTCAAATTTAAGAAGTGATAAAAAGGAATAATCCAAAAATTGTACCTAGAGTATATTTCAAAACCAGCATTCAAAATGGTCTGAAATTTCCCAATCTTGTTCCTAAATAAACAGCAAATACAGAGGTCATGCACACGGGCAGTTTGGACTATGAGGACACTGAAAATGTTATTGGTAGGAAATGAAAGTGTGCATAAGTGAAATGTGAAGATGGTGAAATTTGATATTTAGGCTTTTTACAGTGCATTAACAAACTGTGCAAATATGCCTATAAGCAAATAAACCCAAGAGCCTGGCCAAACTGGTGCAGTAGACATTTGGCAGGGAAGAAGGGATCCATTCAAAACTTCATCTACTGATAGGAGTTAAAGCTGCTTAAAACTCCCAAAGCAGGAGAGAGTGTCCATATATGTCAGCAATGCCTTTCAAACTCTAAATGAACACAGAAATGAAGGCAATATAGCAATCTGTTAATGGTGAATTGAGTCTTTTGCGCTGTCCGCCTCATCTGTGAGGGAGGACAAGAGCCCTTGCTGGGTCAGCGAGGTGTAGCTCTTAATGGCACTGACAGCAGAGTATTGCTGACTTATCTGGGGCATACTATCGGAATGAGCAGTGTCGCTTCGAGACACATATCCAAAGAACAGGCAGGATTGGACTAGGCACTTGCTCCTTTCCTTACCTAAGCCCTAACTACATAGTCTTACCAGAAAAAAAAAGCAAACAAAGGAGCAAAAGAGGGCATTAAACAAAACATACTCAGGTGAAGTTAAATTCCACCATAGATGGGGTGCAGGTTGAATTCATGTATTGTCATCAGCCTGACTGAGGTCAGCACCATGCCTAGCAATCCCCAGTGCTGCAACACTACAGTACCTTTTTTCTCACATTAAACTGAACAAGTGTGACAGATTCTCCGCCACTGAACGACCTTCCCTTGGGGATTTGCCCCCTCCTTACAGAGTGGGAGCACAGGAAGTTCAGGCAGCAAAAAAACCACTGCAAAGCTCAGTTCCTGACTTTGTGTTCTTCTGCAGTGAACTTCCCCACACGGACAAGCCCAGAAGATGCCTCTTGACAAGCCCAGTGCCTGAAAAGGCAGTTCAGAAAAGACAGAACTGCCTTTGAGGCGGTTTTATAGTATGACCTAGAACAGGAAGAGTAGCTAAGATGATTTGACTTGGGTGAAGGTGACCTTTCTGACAGAGTGCAACACAGAGCGTGATGGGGATCAGTAACAATTTTCTAATGAGGGGTGGAAAGCAGTACTAGTCCATGAGAAGCCAAGAAGAACATCTTTCTTGTATAGATCATCACCAAAGGATCAGCACCCAGGGATTTGGAACATGGGAACAACTTTTCCTCTCAGTGGGACCAGACTGGTCTTTGATCCAAGCTTGGATCAGCCTACAAGTATTTCTGCACAGCTCAGCTGAGTCCAGTGCAAATAACCATCAAACCAGCGACAGTCCAAGCCTGCTCCAGGACCAGAAGTGGCAATAACACATCACAAACACAATAATAGGTCCATGACAAATTCAGAAATTTCTGTATGGTGTTGCATGACATAACATGGCATGCTCTTATACAGCCATGGGTAGTTTTGAGAAGACCCAAACAGTCTAAACATGTTCTGGATTAGTGTTTACTGTTACTCCCTGAAGAGACAAGATCTTTCAGTAACAGGAGCACCTACAGAGAAAAAAAAAAAAAGGAAAACCGAACAAAACCAAAACAAAACCTCCCTTCACCTCTTTAAGGTCTACAGTAATCACATAAATTTATATAAATTGTGATGTTAGTAAACTGTTAGACCTTTGTTAAGGCTTCTGTGAATGGGCCAGAGTGGAGCTGAAACCTGGATGCTCTAGGGAAATCTCCACTTTTCTAAAAGTCTGCCCCAGCTTCAACGTGTAGAGCTGAACAACTGAAAAACAGCTCTCAGTTTCAGCTAGCACCAAAATTGGAATCAAGATCAAAGATTTGGTTCGTGCTAGCCCAGCTCTGCTGAAGGCAAGAAAAGTTCACTTCAGTTAAAGCTCTGGCTCTGGGTATATAAATGAACTAAATAAAGTGTCAGAAACTATGATATTTTTCAGTGATAAATAGTCCCGTTTGTTGATTTTTTACTGATTCCATTTTATAAATCATTTTAATGCGAGTTAATATTTTCATGCCAATTTGAGTTGCCTGGTGCTGACTACTCAAATGTGTGTATATATATATATTTTTATATATATACATGTACAGAAACGAGGAAGAACTATGAAGACAAATTGGTATAAACATTTGCACTATGAAACAAAACTTGATTATTTGCTGAAACGTGTAATCAGGTATTAATACTTCATACCACGTAAACATTTATCTGGAAATCAGCAAATAATAGTTCTCCTGTTATTATCATAGAGACCTAATCATATACCCCTTTCACAGACAAAAACTACTACCATGAATGTGAGCACTCTCCTTTAAATATTGTGCACAGAGAAAAAAAATCCATAATTTTCCACACCGACGCGTTTATTCAGAAGTATCTAGTACTCACTACGCTTACTGGAAACAGTGGGATTACGGGTGATCATGCAACTGTGAGTTACTAAACTTTCTGTTTTATCAGCGTATCTCATGCATGCAGAAAATTTATTGCTGTTGTACCACAAAAGTTGTTGCATTAGCCATTGGGCTGGTATATTTTTTTCTCAACATTAAATAGTTCCTCTAGAGTTTCCTACTTTCTATGTACATCATTAATTCCAAGTGGATTTCAGTGTTTTTGTAACACATTGATGACATCAAAATACTTACAGTATCTAGAAGTTGAACCCAATATTTTTATTCAATTACTGCACTTGGATTAAAATACAGGTAGTGAACTTTGGCTCCCAGACACATTCCACAGTGTTCATGCTTAGTAGGTCACGAAACCATTAAAGTGTTACAGGAAGGCTGGAGGTGGGGAGAGTGGTGGGGAACGGGACAGACAAGAGTGAGAACAACCAGACCAACCTAGAAAAATTGCTCTAAATTCCACAAGCCATATAGACTTACTACATGTAATTTATCCAGAGAAGACAATGTTATGAAGGAACGAGGAATAACACAGTATGATCTGAAGAGGAATTGCACGGCCAATTAATTTATTTTTTGTGAACGGGAAGGAAGCTGTAAAATTGGACAATTGGATAATTTAGTCCCAATAGGGGATTGTAGGTTTTAGGCACAGTATTATATGCGCCAGGTTGTTTACCTGCAGAAGCTATTTAGTGGGATGCAGAGAGGAAAGCATAAAATATCTGTAACTTTTGTGTTTTGGTGGCTATAATTATGCCCTTTAATTTCCAGCCTGGCAACAGACACATGAAACATGGGAGCTTTGTGGAGCATTATGCCCAAATTAAAAAATAAAATTACTTTCTTTTTCTATAAACCTGTTCCTAGAAATATTTTCCCACCGTGGGAAGCCCATTTGGCTCTCAGTGAACACTCCCCTTCTCACAGAAGCTTCATCTGGTGCCCGTTTAGGTACTACCCAGAGCTCTAAGCTTCTTGGCACTGTCAGGATGTATTCCATGACTAATATGAACAGATCTGATGGGTACACTCCCCGTTGACCATATGTCCAGTGCCTGGTCTAATAGCTAATTCTGACTACCTCAATGTTTTTTCTACTTTTTTCAGCTTCCCTTTTCATTTCTTATTGGCCAGGGCCTTAAATTACACCTGTCTACTTGATACATCCCACTGGGTTACTGATCTATGTAGTTGCACCTGAGAGACCCTACCAGACTAGGTGCTGTACAAACACCAGTTTAAAAACAAAACAAAACAAAACAAAAGAATAAGGCAGAAATGGAGAAAAAATATGCTTGAGGAGATGTCGTGATGCTAATAGGTGTTGGTACATTTTATAATGCTACCTCATAGAGTGTTATAGAAAGTAAGTCTGTTTGCCAAAGTCAGAAGATATGACAAGAAAAATCAAGATGAAATAAAGTAATGAACTGATGCAGATAGGACTGACCACAGTATGAGATCAGGCTGGTTTAGCTAATCCCAGAATACACACTTAGATCTAGTCTGCCTGGGAATACACCCACTTGCCTTATTTGTAACAATGCAGCCTGTATTATTTTTCGGACAATAAGGTATTAGAGCAGACGACAAAGATCTACACACCCTACAGCAGCAGTCCTCTGCAGCTGAACATCTGTGATTGTCGAGGTCCTCGCCTGCAGGGCAGAAAGATCCTCACTTTCTCATACCTTAACAACAAAAGCTTGGGCAAGATTTAGCACCAAGTGCCTAGCCATCTATTAATGGTTTTTACATCCTTTAAGAAGAATTTTGGTGTTAGGCTTCTTTCTGTTACATTTAGAAAATGCTCCTCTTTTATCTCTTTTATTCAGTATTTTTGCTACACAGACTGATTTACAGCAGTCCATTATTATATTTTCAGTTAAATTCTTCTAAAATCAGTGCTTTGCAATGCTTTATTTTTTTAGGCACCAGTTCCCAGAAAGCCGTCTCTGATTCCCAGCTCAGGTCTGGAAGACTCTGTCCCTTCTGGGAACATATGTTTAGTGTCTGATTCTTCCAGTTCATAATCTCGTATCTCACGATTCTGAGATGGCAGGGTGGCAAGGTTAGGTGCTGCAGCCTTTAGCACTACGGTATTGAAGCTCTTGCCATGTAAACACTGACTAACCACAGCGAAGATCCTTGAGCAAACCCTACTACCCAGGCAAGCTGGGATAGCTGAGCTTCTCCCTAAAGACTGCGTGTTGACAGGTTTCTGGATGTCAGAGAACTCAAACAAAGGGGAACCTTCAGCTCTACAACCCCAGATGGTAACAAATACCGCTTTTTTTTCCCTCCTATTCCTTAGGCTTACCCAGAAATTCTCTGCAGACATTTTTACTTATATAATCAATTTATGGGATAAACTCACCAAGGAATAAAGAATAGGTACCGTATCAGCAATTCACAACTGCAGTAAATTAACATTTGTTAACATTAGAAACTTGTTAAATAAGGCCTTGACGATAATTGCTGAAGTTGAGTATTTATGGTAAAGTGACACAGACTTAGTCATTAGAAAAGCAAAATTCAGCATTTTCAAAGTGTTGGTTTTCATTGACTAATGAAATTCAATATGCTATCACTGGAATTATTTATTGATCTATTTAACAGTTTTACAGAGCATTGCCATAGACTTCTTAACATTCAAATACCAAAACCTAAACAGCTATTTTTTTTTTATGTTCAGTCCATCTTGTACTATGACACATTTCCTGGATGAACTATGAGCAATAAATTCTATGTTTGCTACATGTTTTTGCAAAACTATAAAACCTATGGAGGAATCAAAAATAAAATTTAATAACACAGATGATACCCAGACATTCCTTTCCCATTGAAACTCCTAAGGGCTGGCTTGCAGAGGAATCTAGAAGTGCATTTCCCACTGATTTCAGTAAAAGCTATGAATAAATCCTCAAGGCATCTTAGTCCCTGAAATGTCTTACTCATAGATGATTGCCATCTAATACAATCTCCATTCCTGATTTAGGAGCCTGTGGGAGCAGAGAGTACTTCTGGAAGAAGAAAGAGCTGCTTTACCAGATCCGACTGCAGTTCAGAGGAGAGGGTAAGCCCCAGGAGCCAAAGGGGCTGACCCACCTGGACTTGGGCACCTAACTCTGATCAGGTATGCTCCTCCAACAGGATCCTGAGGAGTGAGACACATTCTGCAACCCTGCTCTGCTGTCATTCACCGCAAGACCTTTAACCAACACTTAGGATTAAAGTTCCCATCCATCCCACTGGTGCTGTTCCACTTCATATAGTTACCACAGGAACAAAAAAAGGCAGGATATACAGCATTCTGGTTAATTAATATGAACATAATATCCCAGCTCCAAGGGATATCTTTTATTTATTCATAATAGTATATCTCTAAGTAGAGACATTTGGAAAGGACAGAGTAACCAAATTACTTGGCCACTGGGAATATGGTAGAGTTGAGTTTAAGTAAATTTCACAGATCATACAGAAGAAGAATATGAGTCTTGGTCCTTCATCTCCCTAATGGATGCTCTAATAACTTAACTCCTCTGGACATATGCACACAGTCTCTCCCCTATTCACTCCCTCTCCCTCCCTCTGTTTCATGCTTGAAGCCCACCCACTGGCTGTGCTCCTGTTTCTTTGACAGATTGAGATGCTGGCTTTGGTGCTGGGCAGCAGTAATTGCAAACCGTATGTAAGCATCTATATGCTTCACAAAGGAAACATTTTCTTCTTAGTGTACCTGGTTCAAGAAGGAATGAAATCAGAATGCAATGAATAGCTCTACAATACAATTTGCACCCTAAAACTACTGAAGTTGAGAGTCTTGTCCTAAAACCTAACAATCATCAAATATAATTCTGTTTTTTCTAAAAGAAAGGCTAGCTTCCCCATAATATTTTTTACAAATCTTAACAGAAACACAAAGAAAAAGCTGAAGGATGTAGATGCAACTGAAAATGTTTAGAGAAGAAAAATGAAGTTTTAGAGTTCACTATCTAAATTCAGCTAAGACATACTTGGACTGGGACAGTTAAGCTGCCACACTTTGTCTGACTTTGAAAAAGTTGTTCTTCAGGACAAAAGCTAGAATAAGTGGAAACAAAAAGCTTTATGTTTAGAAATTTTGGAACAAAATAACACAGTTTCATTTGCTTAGTTTTTCATATTTACTCAGCTAGATATTTTATCAAAAGTATGATACCATGTAAAAATAAATATTCATGTACAGTATCTCCATTGTAATATTAAATAAGCAATTTAAGAAAAAAAAATTAGTTTGCATGGAAAAATGTCCTTTTACCCACGTTGGCTATTGATGAGTAACACACCATTGGTATTACACTTGCTTGGAATTAAAGAACAAGATCTTTGGACGTGTATGAAACAGAAGTTAGGTATTTCACCTTAAAATCTGGTTCTAGAGAAAATCTTGCAGAAGAAAATGAGAGCTGATCACTATTATACACATGGGTGGGTGTTCACCATCAGCAGTTTTTCCTCAATCCTAGTGCACAGTGAGGACCAGGAAAGCAAGACGAGCAGCATTTACATTCACTCATGGGTCTTTATGCTGGAACTGTGCTTAGCAGCTGGGCCAGGCAAAACCGTCAGCTAGGCTATGACCAAAGTAACTTACCCTGAAAATCCTAAGCATGAACAGCCAGGTACATGCTGAGCTACCCTCTAAACCTGAAAACACACAACCATTTTTCCTAGCCTCTAGGGAAGTAGGGATGTAAGGAGGTATATGATCTTTTACTTGCAACACTGGACAATCTTGGTAACCTTACAAGTGCACCGACACCTCACTGTTTTTCTGTCAGCATGCCTAGCTACAAACTGATCAGATTTTAGTCCTCAGTATTTTAAGGCATCACAATTAATAGCAAATCTTTTCCAATAACAAGAAAAACCACCTTCTCCCTTAGGTCAATAAACGTTTTCAAGTGCTACAAAAGCTAAACAAGAGAGCTCTAAAGGTTTGAGAATACTAAGCCTTGATTGATTAGAATTAATCATTTATAATGAAGGCAGTAATTGCTTCATTCATGCCTCCGAGTTGTGCAGAATATCATGAGGTATTTGAGGGATGCAGGTTTTAAACAAAAAAGATGACATTCTAAAATGTAAAGTTCTACATAGCAGTTACAGCTAAGAGGTCTGAATCAGCCAAATAGGCATTCTCCCTTTCTGTTATTTTATTTGTAAAGCTATATTCACTCTGGTGGGTTAGGTTTTGTGTAATGCATTTCAATATTGTAGCACATCACAAATATTGTAAGACTGGTCTTAACTGCTAGAATGGAAGAGTGTTGATTTTATGCCATGCTTTGTGATAGATGTGCCTTTGTGTAAAGAAGTAAAAATTGGTAGAGATAGGATACAACTAGCAGTAAAATCTTGAGACTCTCTCTTTTAAAATACATCCTGCAGTTTAGCTATAAAGCTCCTTATTTTTAGAAAACCAGTAGAATTGTTCAGGCTCTGCCCCTGCAGTTTCAATAGCAGTCTATTGCTTTAAAACCCTGACCTTGAAAAGAAAGCGTTTACATTGTAAATGTACCGGCAGTATGTAGACTATTCTGTGACTGAGTATCCAACTGAGGCAAAAAGTTCAGAAGCAGGTTTTCTTTATTCTGAAAAGCCTAATCCATGGGGCTTTTTTAGTGGTAAAAGCACTTGGCACTAATTGTGACTTAGTTCTAGCAGTGAACCTGTATAATTCTCAAATTTCACACAGCCAATTAATTCCCAAGAATACCAGGAATCACAGACTCTGATAGCTGTTGATATGCAGTACTTTTTGATGCTTAGATTTTCTGCAAACATAAAGGACCTCTCAAAGCTGGTTCTTGTGTCTAAAATGCAGTGTGGTTTCATAGCTTGGGATCTTTCATGAGTTTATGATGTCTAGAGTACTTCAAGAATAAGCAGAAAACAATCTGTGGAGGTAAGACAGGGATGCAATGAGGGATGTGCAGGTCTTCCTGCTCTTGGAGCTGCCTGTTGGAGAAAGTATGATGGAGAAGAGGCAAAGCACAACTGCAGGGACATTTTGCATCACATCCAATTTACAGTGAATCTTTTGTGAAAAGTCTCACCTTCAAGAACCTCTTTGAAAAAGGCCCACTCCCCCCATCTCACCACAAAGTTATCAAATTCTCCATTCTGGTATGGAGAATCACAACCCTACAGTTTAGGGAGTCTTTTCTCCTGCTCCTAAAGCAGAGATTCAACTTTTTTATTATGTACAAAAAATAAGAACACCTTCTCCAAACTCACAGTTCTCATCCTTTAAAAACAGGGTGAGCATTCTGAGCATTAATAAACAAATCTGTTAATTTGTGCTAAAATTAAACTGGCCGTTTAAAGAAATTTAGCATCTGTTCTTTGTCCTGAATAACCTTAAAACAACAGACACCCTCAACTTTTATGTAGTTAAAATTAATTGAAAACTTGTGCACAAGCTGTACTTTATAAAAATAGGTTGTAATTAAGATAAGTTGCTAATTATTGTTTTATCTAATTGTTGTAATTATCCAGGATCCAAAGAGGGTTGGGTCAATAGTTCAGTTAACTCTTGAAGAGGAGCTACATCAGATATGTAGCTGGTCATCATCTTCCTCTATAGGTGGTCTTCACCAAACAAGTCTGCTAGATATGACAATGATTCAGTGGTAGGAGGTAGGCTGGACACGTCAAGAGTCCTCAGAAATTTTTTTTATTCTTTTTTTCTTTTTGGCAGAACTTGGCATAAATTACTGAAAGGATTCCTCATGTCATTGTAGCTTCAACTCAACGGCAGATCAAAAAAAACCTATCAGGGAAATTGAGGCACCAGTAAAAGGAGATCCTTTCTGTTGTGTTGGCAACATGACTGTGCTAAAGAAGTCTAATGAAAGCCGTTGGTGGGCAAGATCTAGATATTTCATTAACTGATTGCACCCTGCTATGTTGAATGAAGAAAGTAGCTGATGAATATATTAAGAATGAAAATCCTTCAGCTATGGGCATGTTCCATTATCTGCACTAAAGCTGATATAAACATGACTGTTTAGAGCAGTCTTGTAAAAATTTGACACTGGGATACCTTCAGAAAGGCTACTGAGGCAGCGGTTACTGCTATATGGGCTCTCACATCTTTCAAACTTCACTAGCGCCGTGTGTTATGCTTCTTCAGTAAATAACTGATGCAGTCTCCACATCACAGCTGGACAGATTAATATGGAACTGGTTATACTCCACCAGCATCAATGTTAGCTTGATAGTTATGTCCAGAGACTCCATTTGACAAGATAAATAATCAGGTCACTGTACTCTGCTTGTTACGCATTCGATTGAATCCCACCTGCAAGAATTCATCAAATAGAGACAACAAGACAATGTCTTTATAGCATCTGATATCATGAAATAAAAATGGTGTCAACTCAAAGGTCCTGGTTCTTCTTCAGCATATCCTTCAAACAGTCAATGAAGACCTCAAACAAATGATCACAGAAAGTCACAGCCTTGAATAGAAGTAAAACTCCGTTCTTCTGATTATGTGATCTTAGTAAAACAAGTGATTCTTTACACTCTTCAAGCAGTTAAACCTCTGGAAGTCTGTGTCCTACACTTCAAGACAGTGTTATAGGATTAACAACCACTTCCCCCTTTAAATATTGTTAGTTTTAGAAGTTCTTCTGCAGAAGTTCTTCTACTGTGGAAAGCTTTCAAAACGGTTGCTTTCTTCTAAATGGAAGTGAAAATGAGGTCCCAATACAATGCTGCATCTATACTCTGCTTGAATAAGTGGTCCTATGACAGGAATATAGGCCACCACACGCCCTGACCTGACTTTCTGAAGGCATATTTATGGAGACAAGATGATTACAGTTGAGTTCTCAGTGTCCACCGTACGCCAAACTCAGGCTGCCCATCAGTCCCAGCCACCTTTGCAGCATATGGCATGAGATACGGGATGAGTGCCCTTCTAGGAAAGATGCCAAGAAATCTGCTCTGCAGGCTGTCAGCCAGACCATAGCACCAGCATGGCAAAAGCAATGCAGAAGAGCAGCCTAGTCACCCTGCAGCTCAACCTGCAGACACCGTCAGCGCACACCCAGCCTACGCCAAGTGACAGAGGTACCCAGGAATCTAGTCTGACCCTGCTCTTCCCTGGCAGCTTTGAGACTTGCAGTGCTGGTTTGAAGAGAGTTTATGATGAAAAAGCAGAGCAGAAGAAGCCTATATCCACAGGGGCATTTTGAGAAGAACAGCATGTTTCCATTGTTCTTCCTGCAGCTGAGATCACAGGCTTCTCTTAACGAAAGTGGCTGCTGGCTATATTCTTAATGGGAACACTATGATGACATAAAGGTGGGGGGGAGGGGGGGAAGACCATTTCTATTTTTAGGCAAACATTTTAATCTGGAACTAGAAACAAAAAAATCCCCCTCATTGGAATAATTTTGCTTGGTAATGCTGTTATACAGCAGGTTCCTTGGATGCTGTTTCTGAGCATTTCTCATGCTATCTTCCATGTATTTTCTAAAGATTTCAGCTTCCTTTTGAATTTTAGATATTAATTAATGTTTGATTTTGGATAATTACATGAATCCTACAGATTTCTTGTTTAGCTTGAGGTTCAGTTGAACTCTATTTCATCACAGTTGGTCTTTTTCTTTATTTTGACACAGAATATTTTCTGCACTTAAGCACCTACAACTAGTCTCACACAAGTCCTAGAAGAGTAAATAGGTCATCTTGTCTATTCCTTTGCCTCAAGGGAGAATCAACTATACCTATGTCACCCCTGACAGATATTTGTCCAACTTGTTCTAAATACCTCTAATGATCGAGTTTCCACGTTCTCCTTACCTATTCCAATGCTTAAATATCTTCTCAAAATTGAAATCATTACTAGATTATTGATAATTAAACTATGCTGCCACATTTTGCAACTGAGTCCGTTAAATTAATGTGACGTGACATCTTAATGTAAAAAGGAACAACTATGTCTAGTGGTTTGTTCAAGATAGGTGTCCTACCACTCACACAGTAAGAGATAAAGAATGATCACTAACCTTCCAGCTCTACTAGCTCTTGCAAATCCCTTCTATTTATTTCAGTTTTCCTAGCTCTGGGAGCAGACATTGCATATCTGAACTACATGCATGTCTTTTGAGGTACTTCAGAAGGCCTTTACTGGGGAGATGTTAGGTGTTTATGTGAGAGACTATCTGGTGCTATGATTATAATTACATGGTAAGCATCAGATAGTGTATTGTGAACACAGACTTTCCAATTTTATGTACTTGCTGTTTCGATCATGGTCTCTAGCTGAGCTATATTTGAGATTTGAGACCTTAGTAACAATCTTCTGTATCTGGGACTCACTCCACTGTTGCATGCAGTACATAGCCCATAGGAGAGGGACAGTTTTCTATAAATTGATTTTGTTTGCTTTTGCCACCTCCTGGTTGCTCACAACATCCTGCTTTCTTGTATGGCCATACTCTGGCTTTGAGCTCCTAGAGAAAAGCTGTCTCCCACGCATTTGTACATTTGCCTTGTTGAGCAACACCTTGATCTTTTCACAGTGCCAATAATATATTCTAACAAAGCATAACTAAATTCAAAATAATGACAGTATATAATCAAAAGCTGTTTCAGTAATAATAGTAACAAACAGTTGTGGGTGTTTCATGTGAATAGTCAATCTCTTAAACTAAGCTGCTCTTCAGAAAACATATTGCATTTCTTTAAAGATTCACAAAATGGTATTTCCATTTAAGAAACCTCTGCTCCATATTATACAGGTTTCTGAGGAAATTTCAAAGCCATATCAAAGTTTCACTGTTGTTGTTTTTTTCCACAAACGGGGCAATAGCACGCATGGTCCCTTCATCCCCATCCTTCTGCCAGCATCTTTATTAGCCATTTTAACTGTTGTGGAGCAGGACAAACAAGCCAGCAGAGAGACTGGTTGAAAGTTAGGTTAAGCAGCTGAATGAAAGAAGGCTAGAGGATCAGGGGAGCATAAAGTAAAAACCTACAAAAATATTTTAAACAAATTACCCTGCTTTTCTTTAAAGTAAAAAACGCTGTGGGAATTACTGGGGCACTTATTCTTTTTCCTGATGTGCAGAACTCCAACTTTCTGGAAGGCTGGAGGCTGATTAAATTATCTGCACATGTAGCCCAGGAAAATACTGCCCTGTCCTAGGAATACTTTTCTCTACAAGTTTTAAGAACCACAGCTTGTATAGGCTTGTTATTATTGTGCAGGCACAAAGTAACTGAAAGGAGGAGGAAAAATAAGAGATTTTTTCCTGCTTCCATTACTGCTGGCTGCTGGGTCACCTTCTCCAGCCCAGTAATGGGTTTGCAGCACTCCCCTTACCCCAGCCAAGGCTGCCTGGGGTCCTGTCTCTGGTTTCCCTTGGGTACTCCTGGAACCACTGCACCTTGGTACAGCTAAAATCCCTGTGGTCTTTAGCTGCAGAGCACAGTGGGAAGTTCAAAGGGACTTCTGCTGCAGCAGAAAAAGGGCCAAATCCCTTATGGGGTACATCAAGACAAGTGTCCTAACTGCTTGTGAAACCCACTTTATAAAGAGACTCTTTAGAAAAGAGGGCACAGCTCTCCTGTTAGATTTCTTCTGAATCTCTGAGGTGGTGAGACACCTCCTTGTCCCGACAGAGCAGCTCAGAGGCCGATTGCCCTGCTGCTGCACTCACACAGCTGAGCACGACTCCAGCATATGTTCTTGGCTTTTCTGGATGAAGTTACGGCTGCCTTTCCTTTCCTCTCTTTCTCTCTCCCCCCTTGCCCTCACCCGTCTCACCAGCGCTCTGACTCTCACAGGAGCAATAAATGCCAGCAGTAAATATTCTCAGCCTTACAAGGATCTCAGTAAATTAAGGTTCACATCCAAGCTTTGGGCAACTTCCTGTATTCTAAATAGGATCCAAATGAAGGGTTTCCAAAGTCTATACAGTATAATAATAATAAAAAACATATCTAAATCATTAAAATGAGTGACAGCATTCCCTATACCAGTTCTGGGATCCATAAATAATGTATAAAACCAATCTGCATTACATTAGCAAAAGATAAAAATTAGAAAAGGGTGAGAGTAAAAACGTTTCATTTTTCGGTAATACAAAGAAAATCCTCCCCGCTCCTGAGCTGAGAGCTCCATCTTGTGGGAGATGGTGGAGGCAGAGTCGTTTTCTGATGCCACATTATTATTTTTTAAATTTTAATTCATTTTTTAAAAACATTATAAGAATACAAGCTCATTACTGAAGAATAACAGCAAAACGAAAAAGGTAAAGCAAACCAGCACCACCACCCTCTGCAGCCCCACCGCCTGACTTTGCTCTGCTTCATCTCACGTTTTCTCCCAAACTCTCTCTCATTAGAAACGGGCCAGTAATTTGTTCTCATTACTTACGCTGGTTATAGCCTACATAATTAATGTACACTGGCATCCGCAATCTGTTTTGTGTCCCAGCTCATGAGCCGAGCGTTGCCCACCATGCCTGCCAGAGTCGGTGCGTGGTGCCTCCCCACCCCTGCCCTTCCTGCTGCTGGCGTGATGCCTGTGGAAGTAGTGACAGGCTCCCACGGAGCCATCTGGGCTCTGGGCCAAGTGCTTCATGGAGACATCTGGGCTAAGCCCTGTTCCTGGTCCTACCCTTGGGGGTTTTTCACCAGTCTGAGGAAGAGCCTTGTAATAGCTCTTTGGATCAGGTCAGCTTTACAGGAGTCAGGGCTTCCAGAAGGTTCTTTGGGGAATGACCCCACACACACGGCACACAGCCTGACCCATTCGGAGGCAGCAGAGGGCTGTATGGGAGCCAGTGAGGTACTGGCCAGGGTAAGGGCGTTGCTCCACCTTCCCTTCCTTCTTCCCTACCCATTTAGCCAGTTGATACCTGGAAGATCTATTGGTAGGAACAAACACACACAAATGTTTACAATCACTACTCCATTTATGAACATTTGGAACGTACTTCCAGAATGGAAGACTTCTTACCTGCTTAGCTTTATTGCCTAATTTCATCCCACTGTGCCTCTAAAGACCCTTCGATGCCAGCATTCTGCAGGGGAGCAATATCTCTTCCAGCCCTCCAAATATTTGTGAATATATCCCTCATTCTCCTACCAAGACAGGTGAGATAAAGCATTTAAAACCTGCCTTTTCTAATGGTTGGCTTTTTCTTTTCTTTTTTTTCTTAATACACACTTCAGATTTTAGATGCTTTAAATTTAACCATTATTTTCTAGACACCATTAACCAACAAAGACTGCCTTGTTACCAGCAATGGTGAATTACGGTACAGTTTACAAAGCAGTATCCTCCTAAACGCTACCGAGTGCAGCAACCCGCTGCACTGTCATAGCCTTGTGATTAATAAAAATTTGGATGCAGCATCGGCTTTTAAAAGTTGCAGACCAGCGCACAGAGAGGGCCTAAGGAATGAGACAACCTTGAGAAAAGGACGCAGATATTTAATAAAAAATAGGCAGAATTCACCTGGAGATCAGACTGCAACAGAAAACAGTGAGAACATTCCTGAAGTGGGCAGGTTGCCATAGCCACCATTCCACCACAGGTACATTCCAGTAGGGAGTAACTTCCCTCCACACAGTGGTGAGACTGGACCGTGATGGTTTTGGACTCAAGACTCATGCCTTGCTTGTAAGGCAGGGGTGTGTCTCTTTGGTCGTGTCTCTGTGAGTCCCCAGGTATTTCTAAATGATAGTTCAAGCTGAGTATCCTATCTTGTAGGCATCTGCAAAATAACAAAATGCAAATCAAGTCCCCTTCCTTTTCCTTCCAAAGCAACTGCATGAACTGCATGAAGTAGTTTGGCCGTACTGGGGACTCATGCCCAAAAGAATCTGCATCAGATCTCCAAACCCCAAATTTCATATAAAACTCAGGGGACAAGAGGAAATATACTGTGAGTTGAAGGAAAATAGGCTGGAGGACAGTGCCATTCATTTCTTGCTCAGCTGGTACAATTTTTTACAATGAGGGTAGCGAAACACTAGAGCAGGTTGCCCAGAGAGATGGTGAAAGCCCCACCCCTTGAAACATTCAAGGTCAGATTGGACAGGGCTCTGGGTGACCTGATCTGGTTGAAGATGTCCCTGCTGTCCGCACAGAGGTTGGACTAGATGACCTTTAAAGGTCTCTTCCAAACCCAAGGATTCTATGATGCTATCAGTCTATGATTCTATGACAGGAGCTCACCTGGATAGTGCTGGAAGATAGAAGTATGTCGGCTGCTCTTGAGCACAGCGAGGTGGTGAGCTGGGGGTCTGAGATCAGCAATGTGTTTTGTGATGGAGGAGGAAAGCACAAGATACGAAAACCAGACCAAAGAAACATGAAAATGAAGGAAATTACAAAATTAAGCTTGTATATATTAGATGGCATATAATGTCGGTGATCTGTGACATTTATACCCAAACCCAAAAGAAGCACAAAACACTGTTTGTTGGATTGCTGCAGTTCAATGGCCATCAGCTGTTCATAAATCAAGTACACAGACAGACTGCAAACTGCCTTCCTACCATGACAAAGACACAGTGATTAATGCTTCTGTTATGGATTAGGGAGGCACTGACATAATATTGTATGTAACTCTAAGATGCTACATTTTTTTTTTTTACTTCTCAGCTGAAGGCCAAGCAAACTTCAGTCAATATTACTCAGAATGAAACTGCTAAGAGAGTGCTGTATGTTTTATTTTATAACATACACACATGGGTCCTTTTTAAAAAGTCACATATGTGACTTTTTAAATTTTTTTGTAAACTCAGTAACTATTATGCAGTAACTTTGTCAATATTTTCTTACACTTATTTCCCTATTTCATGCTATGTAAGTTTCTGTACAGGCTGTATTTTAACATATATGCATATGTAATTCTTTTCCCTTTGCTGAGGCAGTTTTCCAAACTCTGCAGTGTGGCATCAATCCAGTATCTACAAATCATCTAGTCTCCTAAGCCTGGAGAAGAAAGCAATCACTAGGAATTCACCAAATTCCTCAGGGACAACAAGAAAAACAGAGTCCAAAGACTCTC
>NW_010415579.1:46060-46460 GCF_000710305.1 Buceros rhinoceros silvestris
TCCTGCCCCAGTTTGCATGGAGCGAGATCCTCAACTGCCGGGAGGATCAGGAGGGGTCTGGGACAGGGCAGGTAATGCACACAGGGCTGTCCCTGTGCATCATGTGGAGGAGACAGACCGTAGGGCTATCTCCTCTCATATTCCTCTCATATACAAACTCCTGCTAGTAAACTCAGATTAGCTCAGCCCTCGGAGAGGGAATACATGGGTGTAGCTGGACTGTGCTTCCATGATATATATGTTCTGAAAAACTTCAAGGAATTGCAAAGTCTGTAAGACCCCCTCCTCTCCAATGCCTTTCTATACTCCCTGCTATTCTCCCCACCTGTGTGCAGACTCAGAGGATTCATTAATGGGATTTCCTAATCTCATTAACTGACCGAGTGTGTGTGTGGGGCGG
>NW_010415580.1:0-735 GCF_000710305.1 Buceros rhinoceros silvestris
GAGGGCCCGCCGGCGGGTCCGAACGAGCGGCACGGGGCTCTGCGAGGCCTCTCCCGGCGCTGAGGTCGTGCTTCCTGGTGCCGCCGGTATCTTGCGTGTGTTTTGTGCCAGCTCCGGCGCTTAGGAAGTAGCGAGGAGACGCGCACGTTACTGTCTCTGGGCCTGTTTGCTGGATTCAAAATTTCTCTTGTTTAACAAGGTCTCGCTGGGTGCTGGGGGGTCTTTAAAAAGTGCTTAGCGGAGACCTGCCGATCCTGTAGCCTTGTATCCTGAGTCCAAATGCGAGCTGCCGGTCACCATTCCTGACAGAACGGGTTGGGTGCCCAGTGGGTGGTGGTTTCTATATTTCGTATTGCTCCTTTCATGCATTCCTGAAAGGGTCCACCAGTATTGATTTTTAAAAGAGTTTTTTGTGTTTTCGGGAACATTCCACAGGGCTTTCCTAGATGGACTGCTAATGTTGTGAGGAAGCAGAACACTCTCGTTTCAGAGGCTTGGTTTTTTTCTTTGTTTTTTCTTGGTTTTTTTTCTTAAATAGAAGAAATTCAAGTACTTTTCTAGTGCTCCATTTAGCCTTCCTCGGGCCAGTCCTTTTATTTTTTGGTTTGTGTAAAATGGAACTATGAAGCTTCTCGGGTGTTCAGGCTCCGGGGAAGGCAGCCCTGCTCAAACCGTGGGTGCTGGGGAGCTACAAGGGGGGGGGCCAGGCTCAGGATAATGCAGATGTGTTTGGGG
>NW_010415580.1:756-7266 GCF_000710305.1 Buceros rhinoceros silvestris
GTCGGCCCTGCTCAAACCGTGGGTGCTGGGGAGCTACAAGGGGGGTGGCCAGGCTCAGGATCATGCAGATGTGTTTGGAGGGGGTGTGTGGAGTGCTGGGTTGGATGGACCATTGCTGTGACACAGCAGGGTATTTCTTACTGGTTTTGTGGTTTCTGCTTTGCTTTTTTTTTTTTCCCCAACACTGCTTTCGTAGGCAATACTGGCCATCATCTGGTGGTGTAGGCAGGTTTGTCCCTATGACAAGTTCTCCTCCTCCTGACAGCAGAGCTGGGACGGGTGTTCTCCTCTCTCCATGTGCTCTGTGCATGGGCCCAGTCAGGCAGCCCAAGCAGTGTCTGTTTGTGCAGGATGAAGGTGTGCAATGCCCAGTACCTCCCGGCTCCCTCTCAGCATTCTTTAAGACCCGGACAGCCTTGAGAGCCTCTGGCGCAGCGTTTGGAGGTTTGGTTTGTGTAATGGAAGGGCAGGAGGAAGAGAAACAGGTTGATAGTACCAGCTCCCTCCTGGACCTCCAGCTCCTCGTGAAAAACCTGTGAGTTGTGCTGCTTCGTGCTGGTATCCCCAGCACCCCAGTAACCATCAGCCATGCGAGTGCTTGGGGCAGTTGCCAGCCCTCCTGAGGCAAGGCTTTTCCTGGGGTATTTTGTCCTTGGTGATTCACCACCACTCGCTCAGGACTGCCCAGTTGCCAGTGGGCATGTGTGGGTTAATTCGCAGGGCAAAGGAGGTTCCCCCAGAGTTCAGGAAGGGTCTGCCACATGCTACTGCTGCTGCAAATTTTCCCCACGAATACCAGTTTTGTCTGGTGTCTGGGAGTAACTGGGAGTTGGTTACGGTGGTATTGTGGGCAGCAAGGTGGAATTCGTAGAAAAGTGTAATAAATTCTTAATGTTATTCCAGTGAAGTACCTCAGCGATTTGATTGGCACCTTTTAGTGTTCGAAGTGGCATCCGCAGTTTGAAAATGATCTGCCTGCTGGGTACATTTGTTCAGAGGCTGCAGTGAAGCTGCTGTGAATGTTCCTTATTGGATGGTGAAGTTTTAAACGATTGGCACCTTTTAGTGTTCGAAGTGGCATCGCAGTTTGAAAATGATCTGCCTGCTGGGTGCATTTGTTCAGAGGCTGCAGTGAAGCTGCTGTGAATGTTCCTTATTGGATGGTGAAGTTTTAAACAGAGCTGGGAAATAATTCTGGGGGGTAATCCTGTGTATGTGAAGTGCCTGTAGATGCTGAAAGCCCTTGGAGGGCAAACAGGAGGCCCGAGCAGCCCATGGTCTGTCTGCCTGAGAGTTTCTTGCTTTGCAGGGACTGGCCTCGCCCTCAGCTCCTGGGGTTCTACCCTTGCATGGATCAGGTTCTGGACCAGCCATTCCTGAGGCTGTGATTTAGCCCCATTACAAGGTTCTCATCCTGAAAGGGTTAATTGTGGAGTGGTTGCTGGGCACTGCTGGACAGGCTCCTTGCAGTGTCTCAGCGTGGTCTAAGGGGTGAGTTGAGAGTTGAATATGGAGGTGCAGGCGATTTCTGGGTTCTATGGCAGGAGGGTGGCTCTGCAGAGCGTGCTGCACGGCGGGGTGACACTGGGGAAACGCTCTTGTTTGTCGGTGCTGGTCCAGCGGGGAGGATTCTGCCCAGTGCAGTGAAATGTATCACGAGGAATTGTTTCCAGCGAAGGCAGATCACTTGTGGGACAGCTCATGTTCCCAGGTGTTGGATTTGCAGAGAGTTTGGTGCTCTGGAGGAACCGTGTGATGCTGCTGGCCAGCACTAGTGAAATCTGTCATGGAATCTCCTTGATAAGCAAATAGAGCTGTCACTGGCCAGACATACAATTTGGTATGTAAGATGCTGGAAAAATGATGCGTTTTGAAAGGTTTTTATGCCTGCCCATTCTCTACAGGACACATCTGGTAGGGTGCCTCACGCTCGGGATTCTGACGGGTGTAGAGCAAAGGTTAAACCAGTGTATTGGCCAGGGAATTCATCAGTCTTTTTCCACCTCTGTTTGATTTCATCTTGGTGGTGTTTGCTTGGTTCCTAAAATAAAACAGACTCTGTGTTTCTTTTGTGTGCGTTTATACTTCAGAGAAGTTCTCAGCCCTGTAATAAATTTCTAGCACGTGAGCCTGAGCTCTTGGTGTTCAGACCACCCCAAAGGGCCGAACATCGCGCAGCAGCAGAGCTGTAGCGACAGGTATTCAGTTCCTGTCTACTGCTGTTGGCATAGAAGCCCCTGTTCTCCTGCTGCTGTTGTCAGCTTCTCTGCCGTTTTTTAAACAGCATGTTGAAATAAGGCCGTTTTCTGGGTGCCCAGCCCTGGTATAAAGCACCAGCCGATTTTCAGCAGGTCTGTGGCACTGCTGTGGTTCAGATGAGCTGTGCTGGGCCAGTTCTTGGTGACAGGACAGAGAACTGGTAGTCCTGGTGCTCTGTGGGTGCTGATAGAGACCCACAAGATTTTACACAGCCGGGCGCTTTTCACATAGGCTGGAGGAGTAGAGGGGACTCATCTTCCATTGTTACAGGGTGTGCGGGGATAGATTTTTGTTATGCTGCGACCCACAAGATTTTACACAGCCAGTCGCTTTTCACATAGGCTGGAGGAGTAGAAGGGGACTCATCTTCCATTGTTATAGGGTGTGCGGGGATAGATTTTTGTTATGCTGGGCCATGGTTGGCAGAGACACGTGTCTCTGGTCCCAAAGGTGTGGATGTGTCTTCAGTTTCTTTCCAGAGGGGTCAAAGAGCTTAGAACCAGCAGTGCCTGGGTCTGACTTCTCGGATGCTCTTTGTCACTTCCAGATCACTTTTTCGCTCTTGGTTCTGATTTTACCCTCCGTACTGGAGGGTGGGTGTTACCAGCCGGGTTTGGGAAGCTGTGCCTTTTGGTGAGAAGCTCAGGTCCCTAAATTACGCTAGGTGTAGGTAGTCTTCATTTTGCCGAGTCACAGCAACAGATGTGGGGTAGTTGTTTTCATTGTGGACAGTTAAATTTGCTAGCCCTTCCACTGTGGTGTTCTTCTCCCAAGTTTCATAGCTCCTGAGTTGCAATAGATCAGTTTTAAAAAGCTGAGGAAATGGAGCGGCCACAGGAAAAAATGTGGGTTTTTCAGATTGTCGATGGAAGGATCAGAGGTCCCTGCACTTGCTGTACGATAGTGCATATATGAGATGTAATCTAGTGGTTGAGAGCAAGAATGATTTTTTTAAATTATCTTTTTGAATGTTCCACAATCAAAATGGATCTTGGAAGTGGTGTGGCTGTGCTGTACCAGACAGTTGACCACTGTGTCGTGTGCGTGCACGTGTCGAGGTGGTGCTGAGGACATGGTTTAGTGGTGACCTGGCAAAGCCTAGGGAGCGGTTGGACTCAATGAGCTTAAAGCTCTTTTTCAACCCAAACAATTCTGTGATTTGAGGATCCAATATCACTTTGCTGGCACTTGTTTCCAGTTTGCATGTGTACGAGGCAGTAGGACTTTTTGGTCAGCAGTGTGTGCTTGTGTTTTCCCACATGCAGCCATGAAACGGTCCCAGCTCCCTCTGTCCTCACTCGTGTGCCAGCTTTCTGCTGTCCCCTCAGATCCTGCTGTGTTACTCAGGGTAGCTACGAACTTGGATCTGAGGTAACTGCAACTCTCGAACACTGTGTTAGGATACTTGCAGAATACGTTTTTATGTTAGGGGGGTTTATTTTGCATCTGCTCTGCGTTCCTCGATCCTAGAAAGTGCTCGCAAACCCCTTGTGGTGAACTGCATGGAGACTGAATGCACCAGGAGTCTCAACTGTTGCTGTAAAATAGAGCAAGAATGATCTAGGACATATCTCTCAACATCAGTGAACTCGTCCTGTGGCTTCCTTCACTCTCAAGGCAGGTGAGCTCCACTTGTCGCCCATAACATTCCAACTAAAGAACCGAGGGAGTGTTGTACCCTGGTAGAGTACAGGCTGCAGTCGCCCATGCTCTGAGGCAAGTGGGCTAATCTGGGAGGAGCTTTAGAGTTGGTAAAGGAAATGCTGAAAATCTTGTTTTCTGCTTTTAATGTGGGTTTTTCCCATGATAATTTTTAGACAGAACACAGTGGTGGTCACAGACACGTCTGTTCAGCCTAAGACATGTCTGCTGCTGGACAGATGGGGGCATTTGTCCTCTTTGGAATTTAAGTGGCTGATGGTGAACACCGAGTTGAGAGAAATTTGTTTGGTTCTTGCTGGGTGATACAGTCATTGTTGTTCCATGAACAACAGTGGCAAGTCCATGGGCTTGGCTTTACGCGGAGGAGGCAGCAAGGTGGGTGGTTCCAGCAGTGGGACCATGAGACTGTAGACACGCTCTCACTTTGTCCTCTGCTGCTTTGAGCGTCAGGAAAACAGAGTTCTGAATCGGTCAGACCAGCCCTGCTCTGCATCGCACAGGAGTGGGCGAGGTTCTCTTGGACCAGTTTAAACTGGTAAACAGGTTACCTCACAGGAAGATGCCTAGCCCAGTAGTCCCTGTGGTGTAGGTGAATGAATTGCCAGAGGATCTTGAGATAGCGGAGGACTCGGCAACGTGGTGGCAAGTGTTGTGTTTAATGTGTTAGCACTGTAAAGTAGTGTGCATGGTGGGGAAGATAAACAGATGGTGTGTGCGCTGTGGCAGGCTGTGAAACGGCCTTGTCCGGCATGCGCTCATTAGGGCTTAGCTGATGGAAAGTGCTATGACCCCCTTTTACCCAATGAGCAAGGTAAGGAACGTGGTTAAGGAGCTGAGAGAGCAACACTTGCCATCAACCCCCTGATGAGCTGGGGAAAGGATTTGTGGCAGCCTTACCTGCAGGGAAGAGTAGGTGCAGAGTCCTCTGGTACAGCTTGGAGGAGTGTCAGCTGGGAAGGTTTATTGTGTGGAACTCGTGACACCACCCTCCTGTGTCCAGCGTGTGAGTGGTGGGAGCAAACAGGCTGGCGGGTACAGCTGGGGACTGGAGCCTGCACGGCAGGTACACAGTGGCCTTGGTGTTGAAGGGCTGTCACGGGAGCTTCCGCCCCTGCGGCGAGGGCGTGCGGTTCCTGCAGGTAATGCAGACTCTCAGGAGGCCTCAAGTTTTGGGGCTCTTGTCTCTGCGTTGTCTCCCTTGTTACTGGCAAGACTTGAGGGTTGGTACCTAGGTTGGACCTGGGCCAAGGCGCCTTCCAAGAAGCTGCTACTTCTCTCTGCTGCTGTTCGCTTCTTGAGCTTGGCAATTTCTGTTACTTCTGTAGTAATTTTAAAAATCTAAGTTATTACCCCAAATGGAGTGCGCTGTGTGAATGTGCTTGAACTTCATTTATACTTGGACTTTTCCTCCCATCATAAACAGAACATCCTACATATCAATATATAGAATAAATATGAAAATATCCTAAGTGAAAAATGGGGCTGTCAGGACTTACGGTGATGAGGAAATGGACACCAACTCCGCTCTCTGCAGAGCGTTGTCACAGTAGATGCAGTGAGGGGCTGGGCTGGTGTTCTCTGGAGCAGTTCGTGTCAGCATGCAGCTCTCCTGGAAAGGCGCATGCTCCACCTGGACCACCCTGCTGTCTGAACCGTGTCTGACTGTTCTGTGATGCCTTGTGAGAGGTCTTGTAGCAGCTCGGCCCCATTGCACATGTTCGCTTTGCCTTGTGGTGGGGTAAAGAGGATGTGATGAATCGTGCTTTGTGTGCAGCTGTGTCTCGGTCTCTTGCTTCAGATGAACCAAGCTTTCTGCTGTTCCACGTTTTGCTATTATGTTCATGAGATCCGGCTGTACCTGTAAGGTGGCTTTTTCTGGAGGAGGTCAGTGGTCTTTCAGAGCCCTTCATGCCCATAGGCAATGTCTCAGTGTCAGCCAGTGACAGGACCAGAGTACCAAGAGCAAGTGATTGCCCTGACTGAATGGGAACCAAATCAGCGGGAATACACGGTTCCTTCGGCTATCGGCTGAAATGCCTGTTTCTCTGATATTCTGCCTTATCCAAGTGACAGCTCTTGTTCCTGTGCTGGGAGAGCTGGTGGTGTTTGTCCTTCTGAATGGGTCTGACCCATGTTTCTGTACTGTGCTCGTTACAGAGTGCTTACATGTATCTTTTTTTAATGTCTTTCTGGGGTTTTTTCCTGGAGAACTGAGACATCTGTTAATAAGTTTTTAAAGATAAACTCTATTTTGACTGGAAATTATGTGATGGCCCTTTTGAGATGCCAGAGAATAAGATGCTGAGGGTACCAGGCAGTAGCCACTTACCACAAAGACACAAGCTGTGGAAAAACTGGGGTGACAGGTAGTACTGTAGAGAAACTGCCATGGTTGGAATGATTGAGCAGTTGTCTCACAGGACCCCACTGTGGAACAGGAGCTGAAGTGGAGTTGTCAGTGGAGCACCTAAACCACGCAGAGGGCTGACATGCGTTCGCCACACTTACATCTGAGCTCAGAAGAGTGGATTCTGGGGCCCAGAAGCTTCTTTCTGGCTCTGTTCTGATGTTGAGTCTTGGAGCTGGCAA
>NW_010415580.1:7298-15247 GCF_000710305.1 Buceros rhinoceros silvestris
GTCTGGAGTACGCAGTGCCCAGAACAGTGTGTGAGACCTGGAGAAGTGTCAGAGAAGGTGTTAAAGGGAACTTGAGAACCCAGGTGACAAACCAGCGTAGGAGAGGTGGAAGGAGAAACCAGATGGGGACATTTGACAGGGTGTAACTGTCAAGAGCTGGAATGGAGATGATGTGAGTGAAGACTGGGGACTGTTTAATTTTCTCTGAACTGAGAATCTGGTGGTTACAGAACCCCTTTAGCACCCAACGTCTGTGTAGTTGATGGGACAGCTCTCCCAAAGGAGAGGCTGGAGTAGTAACAGGTTACATGGATTACCAGTAGGTTTGGGGAGACTTTTTAGTCAACTATGACATTCTGACATTAAGTGCTTTGCATTTCTGGGGATGGAGAAACTGGTCACCTCTGTGAGAACAACTTTTTCATGAGTATTTTCTATTTTCTCAGGGCACAGAGTCCATTAAGATGGAAAATGGACAAAGCACAGCGGCTAAACTGGGGCTTCCACCCCTCACACCAGAGCAGCAGGAAGCTCTCCAGAAAGTGAGTAAACTTGATGTGAATTTCCTTCTTAGCACTCGTGTTTGTGGCTTTTTGGTTTTGTTTCTTTTTGGTTTTTTTAAATGAGCCTCTGTTCCTGATGTTATCAAGGGAACTCACCTGCCAGGGATCTGTACAGGGTAACGGCCATGCTGTGTGTGGAGTCACACTTCCACATTTGTGCTCACAGATTATTTGTTTTGGTTTAGAGTTTGTAGATGCTTTTTGGGAGCAGTGATGTTGGGGTGGGGAGAGTGTTTTTAATTAAAAAAAAAAAATCCAAATCATAAGTACTTACCACCTTAAGGTGCTGTTGTAATTCTAAGACAATATGTAACTGCGCAAAGCTACTGTGAGGAGCAGCCCATACTCCACAAGCAGCAGGTTTCCGATATGCTCCAGCTGGTCTTCTATTCCATCCACACCAGAACACATCACGAAATAGCTCTGATTTTCCCTCCTGCTATTTCCCATCCTGTTGTGAAAAGACCCAGTAGCAAGTATTTCCCACCCGTTTGAGCCAGCCTGTTCTGATTTAGACAAGGTCTCAGTCTGGCTCTGACTCCAGGTTGTTCCATGTAGCTGGTGGGGAGGTTACTACTGCTTCTTGCCCACTTTCTGGTGGAGTGAGTGGTGCCTGGCTCCCTGAGGGGAGAGCAGAGCTGGGAGAAGGGGAAAGCCCGCAGAACCAGGGGACGTGGGAGCTGTGGGCTAGATGTCTGCTGTGCTCTGCTGAAGGAAAGCACTGCTGTGGGTAGGCTTCACGTGAATGTTCCCTTGGTGATGAAGCTGCTTATGTGTGTGTTTGGCTCACAGTGCGAAACGGCCTCGTTTCCTCTGGCTTCTCCATAGCTGACAGATGTAAATCCCCTTGTCCGTTTCCAGGTTTCCGAAGCACCCGTCTCAAATCCACGTTCCCTGGCACCTCCCAAACACGTACACCCATGGAAAGCAGGTGCCTGAGAGGTTGGCTGGCTGTGTGTGTACCCTCCCCTGGGGATAGGCACACATGTGGGTATTAGGTGTCCCCTGACAAAGAGCCTCCATGTCAGCAGCACCAGGCATAAAGCTCAGGCTTTGTCGAATTTGTGGAAGGCTGAAAGAAAAAGACCAGTCAGTCTGGTGTCTGCAGGCTAGGAACCAGAGGAGGAGAGCTGGAGCATTGTAGGGAGCAGGAGCAGTGGGTCCTCCAAGCTACAGTAGGCCAGATGTGGTAAAAGAAGAGAGGGGGGAGTGCCCAGTCCAGAGACTGGACATGGGGGTTTGGAGGCCCTTCCCTTCTGTAGAAACTTTTTGTCCAGATGCTCTCTGAGTGGAGAGGACTTGGAGGAGGCTCTGTCCTGCCCTCATCCCAGCAGGTAAGGTGTTGTGGTGGGGTCTGAGGGGCCAAGGGCGGCAGAGGGGAAACGCTCAGTGTCCAGTGCATGCTGCTTTCCTGATGTCGCGTCTGCTGCAGAGTGAGTCCAGCCAGTCCTCTGCTCAAGCCTTGTGCTGTGTTTCAGGGCTCACGACTCTAAGAAGCAGACCAAGATGTCAGTGAGCTGTTGGCCGCTGGCTGATGAACAATGCCTCATTATTGCTTAGGGCTGGAGTGCCAGAAGTTCTGCTGGTGGACAGTTGTGTGGTTCTGGGGAGCTGTGGTGTGGAATAAACGTCCTTCCCTGCTCCCTGGTACTATCCTGTGACTACAGAGGCTGTGTTTCTTTCCAGGCAAAGAAGTATGCGATGGAGCAGAGCATCAAGAGTGTGCTGGTGAAGCAAACCATCGCCCACCAGCAGCAGCAGCTCACCAACCTCCAGGTGAGACCCTCTGAGATGCTCCCGCTGTGCCTTACTCCCCCCCAAGGTGGAGTTCGTTTTGCGCTTAGGAGCAGAGCACAGCCCTGAGGCCTGCCCGCAGCCAGCACACGTGGCTCTTTCCACAGCAGGGCTGGAGCAGACTGTCTTCAGCCCGCTAGAGAAACCCCCTTTGCTCACCTCCACAAATTGCCCCCAGATTTCCCTCATTCAACGAGTAAATTTTTAAGAGTTTCTCTCTGTTGACTGGCCAAATGCTTCTAGAAATGCCCGGAGCCAAAGGATTTGCTGTGGGTTTCACTTCCAACTTACATTTAAGGTGGTGTCTGGGGTTATCCTTCACCACCTCTCCTGCCCGAGGGGAAGGTCCCTGTCTCTGCTGTCTATAACAGTATTGCCCCACGTCCCTTCCCTTCGCCTGGGTGCGCTCTCGATGTCAGAGAAGTTCGTTGGCGGTTCCTGCTAAAGCTGGAATGCCTGTGTATTGGGAGAGCCCTTAACTGGTGTTTGAATCTCCCTTCCTTCAGGGGTTTCTTGAACACATCTCACTGCCTTCTACTCCAAGTTAGGAAGCCCAAATTAATGGCTGTGGGACATTGGCTCTTTTATTAAGAACCGCTGTGGATGGGCTTGCCATGAGGCAGCTCTGGCCTTTCAGGGCTGTGCATGTTTCTGAGCGTCTGACCTAGTTAAGGGGCTCCTTTTTAAATGCTGGGGGTGAATCAACGACAGTGGTTGCAGAGGTTACTATTGCCTTGAGTCCCCCCTGGGAGAAGACCCTGCTTCCTGAGGCAGTGGCAGCAGCACAACTCCACCCTGACCTGGTGGGACTGGAATCTGCAGGGTCCCAGCGCCGGACAGTCCTTGGGACCAGGCAGTGAGGGGTGAGGAAGGAGAGGCCTCTCTCACAGGTTCCCTGTGCCGCCGCTCTGCTTGAGTTTTTACAAACAGCCGTAGTATGCTCAGCTCCAACAGACTGAACTCTGTCTTTACTGTCTTTCAGATGGCAGCAGTGACAATGGGCTTTGGAGATCCTCTCTCACCTTTACAATCGGTCAATAGACATATTCACTTCTTCTTGGGCACTTTGTCTTAGTCAGGGCCTAGAGTGGGGAAGTACGTAGTGGTAATACAAGACTCTTAATTCAACCCAGCACAACCCTCCCACCTCCCCACCCGTTACGGACAAGCACCACAAGCAGAGGCAAAGTGTAAACTCCCCAGAGGAAGACCCCAGGCTGGGTGCAGTCTGCTGGGACACTGGCAGTCGGGGTCCTGGAGGCAGTTGGCAAAGAAAGCGTTAGATTTCGAACAGTTCTGAACACACCCGTGAAATTGTGGGAGCTGCATTTCTAGGGATGCTGCAGTTCTGAGGTCCTGACCTAAAACTAACTGCCAAGGTAACTCAAACGGGCAATTTCTGACGAAGGGAATTCTCAGCACCAGAGACCTGGCAGCTGAGGTGCTGGGGAGTACTGGGGCACCAAGGCTGGCAGAATGTGTCGTAGCCCAGCTGCGAGGCTGCTCTTTACTGTGCATGTTCCAGACTAGGTGGATATGGCATGTGTCGATAAAGGAAAAGCAGGATGGAGGTAACAAAACTGCAGGTCCGTGGTTTCAGAGAACCTGTGCAGTCCTTTAGTGCTGGAACTCCCAATCAGATGCCACAAAGAGCTTAATTACCTGGGGTTGTTCATCCCCTCCTTTTCCCTAGACTTGTTGGACAGCGGCCGCTGCAGAAAGTGTCCTCTAAGCTCTGCTGAATGCAAAGGGTCATTTGTAAATTGGTAAATATTTTCCATCTTGCTGGAATATGGTATTTCTGCTTGGTGTAAAATGCAGCCAGAGGCTTGTACTCCAAAATGAGTGATGCACTAAGACTGCAGGCAGTGTGTCAGCGGGGGAGCCAAAACAAATGCTGTGGGGGTGTGTAAGTTTGGAACAGAGTGGAAGTGTATGCCTCGAGGTGAATTGGGCATAGCTGGTTCCTGAGCTCTCTGGCCAAGAAACTTCTACCACTGAACGTAGACGCTTCCTTGAGAGCACAACTCCACCAATTTTTTAAAAACAGTTTCCCGGCTCATGATTCACAGCTGGGTGACAGACAAAAAGCTCATAATGTTGCAGGGAATGTTTGAACTCTCATTAGCCTCAAAGGCAGAGCCGGTATTGTGAGTTCTCTCCTGAAGCTGTTCCTCCCTCTCCGGGGAGTCAGAGACGGCTGCTGGTAGACAAAGCCCAGGAGTGGAGATCTGTGCTGAGCCCTTCGTCGGGGGTGCCCTGTCCTCGGCATGGGCTTTTCCCCAGGCCCCTTGGGGGTGCAGAGACCACCCAAAGACCTGTTCCCTGCTGACAAGATCCATCAGTTTCTACCTGAAGGAAGCGCAGCCTGAATTCCTGTTGCCATGTCTTAGTGCCTGAGTCAAAGCTTCCTCTCTGCTTGATCGTACAGGTATTGCAGTGCGAGATACCATGTCACTTCAGCCAGATGAGCACCATTTCCTGGTGTCGTTGTGTTCCAGTTGAAGCCAGCGGTGATGTTTTTTCATCACCTTTGTTTAAAGGAGTCCTTCCAACACGATGCTGTGGCTCATCCTTAAAATTGCCTTCATGAGCATTTGAGAGCATCACTGCATAGATACAGCTCTGAGCTGCTGCCTTTAGGAAGGTTGCAGAGATGTCAAACTCCATTTTTTTAGGTGGAGAAGGAGGGCTGATACAATCTGCTTAGCGTAGCTTGTGAAAGCAATGATGATGCTGATGCTGTTGTGTGCTCAGGTCATAGGTGTATGTTGCATCACTCCACTAACCCAATGCCACCTATTCCTGTCAGGGATCTCTGTATACCTCTAGTCATCACGGTCCACCTCAGCTCAGCCTTTTGTAGGTCCAGATTTCTGATTTGAAGTGACAGTGTCCTTGTCACTCCCCTGCCTGCTCAGTTAGGATCTCTGCAGCGGGGTGCGGTGTGCAGAGGTTGCTGCCCTGGGAGAGTACAGATGCCATTTTTCTATCCCCCATGACATTGTTAACTGAAGAGAAGAGAGTGTCCTCTTTCCGTGTTATACGTGTTATAGACCGTTCAGCAAGTGGAAGACCCCTCTGCCTGGTGCGAGCGAGGCTGCGGTGCCTGGGCAGGAAGCACTCCTAGTAATGTATGGGGTCTTGATTGCAGTCTGGCACTGGAGGGGAGGCACCTCACTCTGACACCTGGGGTTAGGATGGTGGTGGCTCTGAACCCGTAATGGGACACACTGCACAGGCTGAGGGGCTACTGATCATGGGCTTTCCTGCACCAAAGCTGGGGATGCGTTGGAGAATCTGGGAGTCAACACATCAGCTGTCCTGCTAGTGCACGTGCCATAGTCCTCCTAGTCGCAGCATTGCAGAGTGAATTGAAAACCAGCTTAATTTAACCACGTGACACATGTAAATGCAGCCCGGAGCAAGTTGAGGAGCAGCAGCAGGGGTTGAGAACCATTCCTGTGTCCCATCAGCTGTCCTGCTCGTGCACGTGCCATAGTCCTCCTAGTCGCAGCATTGCAGAGTGAATTGAAAACCAGCTTAATTTAACCACGTGACACATGTAAATGCAGCCCGGAGCAAGTTGAGGAGCAGCAGCAGGGGTTGAGAACCATTCCTGTGTCCAGTGTCCCTGCTGTGTTGAACAGTAGGAGTGGAACCTGTACAGTATGTTTCCTTCTGTGGTCAATGCCCACTATGTGTGGGTACTGTGAGGGAGAGGGGTATGGTCAGGTATGGCTCGTGTCCGTTTTTGTCCCCTCTGTTTTGCCATTTGAGCCGCAGCGTTCCCAGACGCATCAGAGCTCGCTGTGCTCGTGCTGAAATGGCCTATTTTAAAGGCCTTGATTAAAGAAACTTTTCAGCAGGGGTGGGGGGAAGAGGTGGTTGCTCAGAGCTCCCACTGCGGTGCTGGGCGGGGAGAGAGGCATCGAGCTTCACGCTGCGTTTGCCTGCTCTGCAGCAGTCCATAGCCCTCAGGGTTTCCTTTTAAAGGCCTTGATTAAAGACACTTTTCAGCAGGGGTGGGGGGAAGAGGTGGTTGCTCAGAGCTCCCACTGCGGTGCTGGGCGGGGAGAGAGGCATCGAGCTTCACGCTGCGTTTGCCTGCTCTGCAGCAGTCCATAGCCCTCAGGGCTTCTCCCCTGTCCCGTCTGTCCCTGCGGAGCAGGAGTGAAGCCCTGGCCCATCTCCAACGCACTGTCATTCAGTCTTGCTGGTTATAGGGAGCTGCCTCTACAGAGACCGGAGTCTGCCTTGGTCCCAAGACGTGCTGCTAGGACACGCTGGCCAAACCTGTCATTTTTGTAGGCAGCGTCTTCCTAGAGCAACATTTATTAGTAGCAGTTATTCCAGAATTGACAAATAATTGAAGGATTTACTGCTTTTTTTGGATACCTGCTGTAAGAAATCTCTGGATTTGTCTTGCAAACAGGTTTTCAGGCATACTTAGGAGAAAATAGCACAGAGACCTTCTCTGCACCGAGCTGATAAGGGCGGAGCCTTTGGGGCTGCACCACTATCTGAGCCAGTAACAGCAGGCAGTGATAAGTACTAGCACCACACACTTAACCACAATGTTTCCTTTAACCCTTCGATTTTTTTTTTTTTCTTTGGCTTTGCTTTTGACCTGTGCGGTGGAAGTGGTGCCTAGTACTGGATCTCATCCTGCCTGGGGCGGGGGGTGGTGTGTGATGCTGAGGGAGTGGGGAGGAGGTTCCCAGTTCCAGATCCTTTGCTGCCTGGGAGGATGGGGTCGGGGGGAGGGAGCGACTGGTGGTGCCCAGTATTGGATCTCGTGCTGTCCCTTGCGGGAGGGGGTGGGAGGGATGGCTGATAGTGTCTAGAGCTGAGACCTTTGCTGCCTGGAGGGGGAAGCTGTCCTAGAATGAAGTCATTTCCTCCTCCCGCAGGCGTTGCTGGAGACGTGATCGGGCTGGGGAGGGTTAGACCTTACCGGTGGGGTTGGAGTTTGGCTCCTGAGGCGGCAGAG
This sequence comes from Buceros rhinoceros silvestris, assembly GCF_000710305.1. Taxonomy (NCBI): domain Eukaryota; kingdom Metazoa; phylum Chordata; class Aves; order Bucerotiformes; family Bucerotidae; genus Buceros; species Buceros rhinoceros. The sequence continues at coordinate 14,649 of NW_010415580.1, forward strand.
CCCATCAGAGATTTGACTGCCCCGGGAGCGAGCTGTACTGTTTATCCGCTCCGGCAGTCTGTGCTTTGGGCGGGAAGAGACCTCTGTATTGCTGCGTGTGCCCGGCTGCGCTGCAGCCTGGGAGGAGCTGCCTACTGTTGGGCCATAGCTCCTGGGAGGGAAGGAGGAAGGGACAGAGGTCCTGACGCCTGTGATCACCCTTGCCCTAACCAGCCAGTTCTTCTTTCCAATACAGATGGCAGCTCAGAGGCAGCGCGCCCTGGCCATCATGTGTCGCGTGTATGTGGGCTCCATATACTATGAACTGGGAGAAGACACCATTCGCCAGGCCTTTGCCCCTTTTGGACCCATAAAAAGCATTGATATGTCCTGGGACTCAGTTACCATGAAACACAAGGTTGGTTGACAGCCCTCGAGTGATGTTTGTTCTCCTCTGCAGGGCCCTCCTGGGTGTACCTGGGCAGGAAGGAGCCCTCTCCTCACGGAGAGCCCCTAGGTCGGCGTTGGTGGCTGCCTGCTCCACCTGGCTCCTCAGGATTCTCTACTGGGAGGCAGACGAACGTGGGGTGGGGGGGGGGGGGAGGAAGAGGGTCGACAGC
>NW_010415580.1:15284-17401 GCF_000710305.1 Buceros rhinoceros silvestris
CAGGATTCTCTACTGGGAGCCAGACGAACGTGGGGTGGGGTGGGGTGGGTGGAAGATGCTGAACAGCTGGCAGCCCTGTGTGCAGGAGCCTTTTGCTGTTCGGCCTCAGTACGAGGGGCTCTGGAAGGAGCAGCCTTGTGCTGGTGCTGCTGCAATTCTCTGCTTTGATAAAAAGGTTCTTTAAGGAAACATCTTCTCAGGCCACAGTGGTAGGACTCTGGTACGTGGGAAGTCTTGGCTGCGTTTGCCTGGCACCAGACTTGAGGCAGGGTACAGCTGCTGTGATTCAACAGCTTGTCTTTCTGTCCCAGGGCTTTGCTTTTGTGGAATACGAGGTCCCTGAAGCTGCTCAGCTGGCCTTGGAGCAGATGAATTCTGTCATGCTGGGCGGAAGAAACATAAAGGTGAGTAGAAGGCATGCTCCGAAATTTCTTAGGTCTCTTCACTGTGAGTAATGCCTCAAAATGCTTCCCGCAGCACTGTAGTGTGGAAGGTAACCTAAAGTCTGTTCCTGGATAGACCTTCGTGTTCAACCCATTGAGCACACAGCAGCTCTGGGCCCCGCTCCCGCTGAGGAGTAACCCCAGTGTGCCAGTAAACCCAGGTACTTGTTCTGGTTTGCCAGCCCAGCCCTTTCCCCCTACACAGAGAGGAGAAGTCTCCTGAGGACAGAACAAAGGTGATTCTTGATTTTTTTTTTTTTTTTTTTTTAATGCCTCCATCTTATATTGTACTGGTGCAGGTGGCAGATGAGCAGCATTGGGCTTATGTGGTGCCTGTCGGTAGTAAAAGGGACTTTAGCCCACTGTTGCCCAACAAAAGGAGACCTGCAGCACGAAGAGGAATGAAGAGCTGTGGCTGTGTACTTTCAGGCAGCGAGAGCAGATCTTGCAATGGTGAAACTCCGTGGAGTGAGACTGGGGGGCATTTTTTGCAAAGCGTTGTATGTCGTGCGTTCCTTTCTGATAACGCCCTTTGTCTCTGCTGCATCTGATTTCTGCAGCGGTTTAGGAGCCTGTGGAGGGAGGATATAGACACGGCATGTTTTGCTTTTGAAATTCTTTTCAATTCCTTGTGGTTGGTCTCTGGCAGGTCAGGGAACCTAAATGGGGGAAATACGGTGGAGGAGAGAGCAGTGTCTGTCCGGGCTCTCTGCAGTTCCCCGTAGCACAGGACGTGTCCCTGTGAGGAGAGCCAGGTGTTAGCCTGTGCTCATGATGGCCTTTGAGGCGTTACGTGGTTTGGAAAGGCAGGCGGGTCTGCCGTGACTCCCAGTGCATAGCGCTGCTGCTCCTCAGGGCGCTCAGCGGCCTCTTCCCTGTGTTCTCTGCAGGTTGGCAGACCCAGTAACATCGGTCAGGCACAACCAATTATAGACCAGCTGGCCGAAGAGGCTCGGGCTTTCAACCGCATCTACGTGGCATCTGTTCATCAGGACCTTTCAGATGATGACATCAAGAGTGTGTTCGAGGCCTTCGGGAAGATCAAATCCTGCACGCTAGCCAGGGACCCCACCACCGGGAAACACAAAGGCTACGGGTTCATCGGTAAAAGCGCTCTTGGATGTGGGGAGGGGACAGCAGTCGGGAGCATCTGGATCTTCATTTCTTTTACTCTAGTGGAAGAATTGCTTTAAGCAGAGGGATGGAAATAAATTTGGAGCGGATCTGTGCCTGAACTTAGAAATGTAATTAATAGCCAGCTATTTTTGTTTGCTGTTATGTAGGCTGAGAGATCTGTGCTGGCTGATTTCAGCAGTGTTGGTGTGATCAGAGGGGTGAGATGAGGGAGCTGAGCCCTCAGGTCTCCTCGCTGGGACCTAAGTGGTGGTTTTTGCAAATTCAAATCACAGCTGAGTGATGAGAGAGTGGCTGAGTTCAGGAGTAAAAGGGATTGTTTGTAAATCCTCCTCTTTCTCGCTGCAGAGTACGAGAAAGCTCAGTCTTCTCAAGACGCAGTGTCCTCGATGAACCTCTTTGACCTGGGGGGCCAGTACCTCCGTGTTGGTAAAGCTGTGACTCCTCCGATGCCGCTCCTGACGCCTGCCACGCCGGGAGGGTTACCCCCAGCAGCCGCGGTTGCTGCAGCAGCTGCCACAGCCAAGACTACGGCGCCAG
>NW_010415580.1:17499-29627 GCF_000710305.1 Buceros rhinoceros silvestris
CGCCGGGTTGCCGCAACCCCCTGCCACAGCAAAGATCACGGCGCAGGTGAGGCTCAGCCGCACGGGTGGTGGTGGTGACCCTGCTGGGAACAGGGCGCACGCTGTTCCAGCCAACTGAGTTCACTGGTTGGAGTGGAAGCACTGGGCTGGGACATACGCTGTTCCCAGGGCTCCACACATGGACGCTTGCCCCTGGCACTGGTGAGCGTCTGATACAGCAGCGTTTGGGAGTGGAGTCTGGCACCGCTGGTCAGAACTTGGGGGGAAGATGGATTCCTCGTCTAGACAGACAAACCAGCGATTGGGGAAACGGGTATAGGAGGGACTAAAAGGACACATGGGAGTACATGGAAGGGGGTAATGAGTGCAGTGGCAGTCCCGTGAGCTGCTGTTGGAAGGACTCTGCCTGTGCAGTAAGGTGGAAGACGATTGTCATGGCCCAGGCCGTTCAGAAACGAGTGCAGCGATGGAGCAGAACTGGATGTCGAGGGGTTCTCATATTCCATTTGCCTGAAGTAAGAGGAGCACCTGGCTATGACCAGGAGGCACCGATGGAGGAAGATGGCCTTGCAAAGCAAAGCCCCGTATCCGTGTCTATCATCCCTGCCATGGGCTGCAGGCCCTCCCCCTGAATCGCCACGGCCTGTGAAAGAAACAAGTTACCGTGCTGTGGGGTTCTTGGGTTCTCTCCAGCGGGAAAACTGCTGAGGTGTGCAGCCATATGTGCCGCTAATGCTGCTCACCCCTAGACTGGGCTTAGCGTTGTGAATGGCTTTTCTTTTGAGAATATTTCTGTGAATCCCAAGATAATGGCAGGAGTGGGAGGAGCTGCTGCTCCTGTGAAACTCTCAGGTGATTTTCTGTCCCCAGTAAAAAGTCCCCAAGTCTTAGGCAGGAAGTTGAGGCACAACTAGGAGAATTATTTGGGTCAAAATCACTTTGGGGAAGAACTGTTAACTCCTCAGTGAAATGGGAGAGATCTGTTCTGGACATGGACAAATCTTCCTTTCTGCATAGTTCTGTAGGAGTAACTGTTGCTGTGAAGATAACGTAAAATTCCATATATATAGGAAAGGTTCTGAGAGGCCTCAGGGATACTCAGCAGTCTGGTTGCCTTTGGATGTGGTACAGATGTAGGTGACCTGTCAGATTCACCATGTGGGTAGTTGTAGAGGATGAGGGAAAAGAGTAAGAAGAGTTCCAGCAGGCAGTATCTCTCATTTAATCTCTTGGCCCAGTTCCTGTATGGAACAGCTTATTTTCAGTAATGCAGTCGTGGTCTGTAGGGGCTTTAATTTCACAATGTTTTTTAAATACAAGCTGATCGGTGAACTCAGCAGAGCTAAAGAAATCGTGGACATGAGAGAAGAACTTGAGTCAGAGACAGATTTGGGTCTGCAACCAGCCACAGCTTTCGTCTGGAAGGAGCACCAGCCAATGGAGGAGGAGGTGTCTCTGTGCTTAAATGAGACTGTGGAGAGAGAGAGAGAGAGGTTTTGAGCAGCAAATGTAGTTACTGCCTTGACAGTGACAGTAAAGCAGTCAGCCTGGCAAAAAGGAAGTTAGGGGTTAAAGCCATTAGGAACAGTTTCTTCAGCTGTTGAGGTAACTGCTAGTGACCAGTGTAGTCAGAGGTGGTACTGGTGGGGTTCCCGTCCTGGGTGCTTACGGGAACCTTCCCCCTGTCACCCATGTGGGGCAGCTGGGCTAACTGATGCACTCGGGGCTTCTGCATCCTGGGTGGGAGCAAAGCTCCACATTTAGCATCTGCAGGTGTGGCTGGACAGCTTGAGGGGTTATAGTCAGTCTCACGTCAGAGCTGTTGCTATATGGTTGAAGAACAGCAAACGGATCCTTGTGTGGAAGGTAGCGTGGAAAAGGGTGTCTGCAGTTTGTTCTTGGCCCAGTGGCAGGGAAAGGTTGAAAACAAGCTTTAGCAGAAGGACAAAATTTTCAGATGAAACAGGTGTGCAGGATGTGTGGGAGTCCCAGGGCAATGCCCCTGCTGGGTGAACAAAACTCCCTCGGGTCAGACTGCTGTGGCACGTCATTAAGAAAAAGAGACTACAGCATATCCTGCCGACGGTGCGGGAGGTGGCACAGACCCCTGCGAACAGCCGCTGGACCAGACCCACACTGTCACCATGAATTCTGAGACGTGCAGGCGAGTGCGGAGATGGACGCGAGTTGTGCTAGAGACTGCTGAGCCTTCGCTGCTTGGGGACAGGGCTCACAGGCAGCTCTTGCTTCAGCGCCAGTGAAAACAGTGGAGGCCTTGTCCTGGATGTTAGGAGAAGAGTGCTGAGGGAATTGGCAGCACAGAGAGGAGACGTGTTGTTAACAGGAAGGAGAACTGGAGTATCACAGCAGACTGGAGTAAGAAATACACACAGCATGCAGTGGAGTCAGACATCTTTGGAGAAGGACAGCCCTGGGCGTGTCCCACTCCGTAACTGACCTGGCAGCTCAAGATACTGCAGTTATGGAACAAAACCTGAGAATTTTTTGCTCCGTGGTGTCAGGGCTTAGAGGAGCCCCATAAAAACAAGGAAGAGAAGGATCTGGGTAATGAAATGATGAGTACAATAGCCTGGAAAGCAAAAGCAACAAAAGCTGGGATCCTGGGGTGTATTTTAGGCACATTATTGTCAGTGGTTTTATGGAAGTGTCTTCTTGTTTAACTATGTGTTCATCTCAAGTGTTGTTCGAGTTAGTCAGCGTGTTTGGATTATAGAAGGTGCACGGAAGTGCTGTGGTGATTGGAGAATTGGAAGAACTGACGTGCAGGAAGAAACTGGAAGAGTTTGTCTTGGTATAACTGTAGAGAAATGCTGAGAGGTCCAACCTGGAGGTGCGTCAGTGATAGGATGGGAGAAGAGGGACATGGCCAAAAGGACCGGTTCTACAGTGGTTCAAGTATCGAGGCTGGAAGTGTGAAGAAAGCTTCCAGGCATCAGAACTGGTAAAGGTCAGTAGGGTCTTACCAGTAAAAATCAGTTCTGTGATTGCCCTGCTGAGAAGTTTCCTGATGTGGTCACTCTTGGCAGTTGCTGTGCTCATGGAGGCCAGGTCCAGTGTCCAGTGCTGTGTTGCTCTCTGTGCCCAAGAGGTGAAGACTGGAGAAAGATTTGGGGTTTAAACTGGTCTAAAAGAGTGCATCTTCTGAAAACAGCAGTGTTATGCTCTCCCTGTCCCTTGAGGCTGCAGTAGTGCTTCTGACTGCAGCGTCCTGGAACCAGACAAGGATCAACCTTCCACCAGATCACTGAGGAGAAGCTAAAGCCCTCACCGGGTTTGTCACAGCCCCAGAGCCCTGGTGCCGTCGTCAGGGTGGGTGGGCTGAGAGCTCCCATCAGTCTAGATGAGATGGACCACGTTCCTTTGCATCAGTAAAAAGCTTTGTTGAGTGGAAGGCAGAAACCGATAGAGACTCCTTTTGTTCTGGATCTGCCGCCATCTGCCAAAGCAGGTACTGGATCCCTGGTGCCTTTCATTCAGCGTCTGACTTGGCAGCTTGAGAGGGTGGCAGCATGTGAGTTGCAGGAGGACATTTTCCTTCCAGGGCTCGGTGTCTCGGGTGGGCTGGGAGGCATCCTTCTTCCTTTTGGCAGCAGCACTGGAGAGCTGTTCACCCGCAGAGCCTGTGTCTGCTATTTCCTCGGGGTGAAAAAGCCACGCCTCAGTGGAACGCGCCCGTAGTCTGACTTGTGAATGGAGAATTAACTCTTGGTTTTTTCTCTTGCAGGAAGCAGTGGCGGGGGCTGCTGTTCTTGGCACATTGGCAACGCCTGGGCTGGTGTCCCCAGCGCTGACGCTGGCCCAGCCCTTAGGGGCGTTGCCACAGGCTGTAATGGCAGCGCAAGCTCCGGGAGTCATTACAGGTGTGTTTGCTCTTCATCGTGTCACTCTGTGCCCGTCACAAAGCAGCTCTCAATGGCTGGGAAGCTGAAAGCCTCCTCCTTGCCCTACTTTGTCCAGAACTGTTGGGTTTTTTTTTTGTGCAGCATAGCCGGAATTTCTTCTGGTGTAGAACAAGGGATGATGGCTTTAGACTGAAAGAGGGAGATTCGGTAGATATGAGGAAGAAATTCTTCCCTGTGGGGGTGGTGAGAGCCTGTCCCAGGTTGCCCTGAGAGGTGGGAGAAGCCCCATCCCTGGCCCCATTGCAGGTCAGGTTGGAGCTTGGGGCTCTAAGCAACCTGCTCTAGTTGCAGATGTCCCTGCTGACTGCAGGGGCTTTGATGACAAGATCTTTAAGGTCCTTTCAACCCAAACCAATCTGTAATTTGATGATACAGTAGAAGGAACAGGGACAGCACTGCAGGAGTGCACTGGGTCGCTGTCATGCCATGCCAAACCCTGCTCACTGTCCCCCTGCGGGGCATGTGTATGACACATGTCCAGTGTGTCTGTCCCATGTGCTGACCAAGTCACTGCTTACATCTCCTGGTTGTGTTGGTGCACAGCAAATATAAGCCATCTAGGTTCTGCGACCCTCTTTGTCCCTGATGTTGCAGAACATCAGCTCTCTTCCTTATGCCACAGAGTTTTTGCTCTTACAGGTGTAACTCCTGCCCGGCCCCCCATTCCTGTCACGATTCCACAAGTGGGAGTTGTCAATCCTATCCTGGCCAGTCCCCCAGCACTGGGCCTGGTGGAGGTTAAAAAGGAGAAGGAAGAGGAGGAGGTTTTCCAAGAGTCGGAGAGGCCGGAGATGCTGAGCGAGCAGGAGCACATGAGCATATCGGGCAGCAGCGCCCGGCACATGGTGATGCAGAAGCTGCTCCGTAAGCAGGAGGTGAGTGTGGCGTGACTGCTGCAGGCTGGTGGTGGCCATCAGAAATGGGACCACCAGGCGCAGGTCTGTCCTGACGTGTGTAGCTGTGGCTCTGGCTGTGACACACACCATAGGTACCCACAGAGCATGTGTGGGGACTGTGGGGGCATCCTGTTTGTGTGCTGCTTGCGACGGTCCTCACTCTGCCCTTGGGATCTTCTCAGGGTTCCTCTGAGGGTTCAGAGCAGTCGCTAGGCCAGAACAGGCTTGGACAGGAGGTGCAGCTGATTAAACTGTTTACTTCGCATCATTGAAGCAAACCCGGATGGCCTGTGAGACTGGCACGTAGCCAGGGGCAATCTAGTCCAAACTGTTGAATCCATCTTGCCCCACAACCTTTTACTGGAGGATGAAACTCTGAGGTGTTCAGAAAACAAAATTTCACAGAAGTTACAGGGGAAAGAGGCCAAGTATGAATGGCAGAAAAATCAGAATGTTAAACAGAACAGGAGATTCAGGGATTGTTTTGGGGGCATCTTGGAAGGGGCGGTATTGATCATCTCATCAGGCTTTTTAGAGTTTGTTGCTCTGCGTGACTGTGTCTCCTCTCTGACACACAGAGTTCCTGTGAACTTTGACACTGAATTGGCTCCCTTTGCTAAGCAGGGACAGTGCTGACACGCAGTTTGTAACGGGGGTCCCAGAGGAGGTAGCCACTGAGTATTCCCCTTTCTTTTCCATGGGAAAGACCACTTTAATGACATCTTTGAGCTGCTGACGTAGCAGCCGATTTTCCTTGTCACAAGAACCTTCTTTCCCAAAGAATCCACTTCACATGATGGACTCGCTTGAAAAATGAGCAGTAAAAGGCTTAAACACCACCATCCTCAAAGCCGCCTGGTGTTCTCAGTCTGCACCCTTCTGTTCTTGCTCTCCTGCTAGTAGACCGTTAAAGGTCATAGACATGAAAGTACCTGCTCAACCATCAGCTGTTGGAGGTGCAAAAGACCTGGCTAATCCTTCTACTTTGTTTAGAGATGAGGAATATTTTTTCCAAAAAAAGCCCCATGGCTGTTGAAAAACCATACGAGGGTAGTGTTGAAGCTAACAAAGGAAAAACTAACTGGATAGCAACAGCACAAGAAAAATTTGAGAGGTCTCCAGGTCGCTTGTGCTTCAGAATTGTGTCTGAGAAAAGCCCAGGGATGGCGCACAGCTCTCCTGACCGAGCAGCCACAGCACAGCGGGTGGGGAAGGAAGTTTGTCCTGGGAGGACGGTGTACTGGTTTACCGCAGAGAGGCTGGGACAGCACTGGTTTCATGGACTCTGCTTGCAGTGACATGGCACTGGGATAGCTGGTGGCTGAGGCGGGCAGCACGGTCTGAGGGGGCTTTGCAAGAGGTATCTGTCTCTCGGGTGCGTTCATTCACCTGTCCCTTCTCTCTGCAGTCCACTGTCATGGTGCTTCGCAACATGGTGGATCCAAAGGACATTGACGACGACCTAGAGGGAGAAGTGACAGAAGAATGTGGCAAATTCGGGGCTGTAAACAGGGTCATCATCTACCAGGAGAAGCAAGGAGAAGAGGAGGATGCTGAGATCATCGTCAAGATCTTCGTGGAGTTCTCCATGGCCTCAGAGACTCACAAAGCCATCCAGGCTCTGAACGGGCGCTGGTTCGCAGGCAGAAAGGTGGTAGCGGAGGTGTACGACCAGGAGAGGTTTGATAACAGCGACCTCTCAGCATGAACTCGACTCAAAGGACTCGGCCCCTGCCTCCTCTGCCTGTCTGGGGTTTTTTTAGCCATGTGTAAAGAACGCCCCGGGGCGGGCGCAGGTCTTGGTCATGTACTCGTAGTTTGGATAAAAGCGCAAAGCAAGCTGGTGTACATCTGTGTGTGTGTTCCAGGGGGATGCCTCGTCCCCCAGGGCTGCCGCGGGGCTGGGGCCTGAGGAGGGGCTGCTGCTCTGCACACACTCAGAAACACTTGGGTCGGGATCGCGCTGCACCTTCTGGGCTGCAAGAGCAGTTCTCTTCAGAGACAGGCCGTGAGTGCTTGGAGTGGAGGAGGGAGCCTCTTCAGAAGGTATTCCAGCAGCACCCAAGGGCGCTGCCATGCCAACAATGAGGAGGGAGCTCTGGTGGTGCTGGGAGGGAGCTTTCTCGCTGAGGAGCCCGAACGCAGGTCAGAGCCCAGAGCTGAACCAGCTGGGCCTTGCCGGAGCGGTCACAGCGGGTTTGTTCTGACGCTGAAGTCTGGACCTCGTGGCTTTACTGACCCTCCCCTAACGTGCCCAAAGGCCGACAGAGCTCGAGCTGTGGGTGCGAGGGGTGTTGGTTCGTAGCTCCTGAAGTGCGTTTATGATCCAAACATCTAGCCCTTGTCCGGCGGACAGTGACACGGACACTGCCCTGCCTGCGAGGAGGGTTGGAGGGTGTGGAGGACTGCAGTAATGCTCACAAAGCTTAGGTGCATTTATTATAGCAATCTTTCCTTCTGCTGATGAGTAGGAACAGAATTAGCTCGTGTTTAATTATTTTAAAGACTGAAAGTACATCAGGGGCTTGTTAGGCCCAACAGGTGCAGAGCACAGATGTGGAGGGAATAACCATTTCAGTCAGAAATTCAAGTGAAGGAAGAATGATCCCAAAGGAGCCTCGGCAGGGGTTTGGAGCCCAGCCGAAGCTGCTTCTAAGCTTAGAGATGTTTTTAAAATTAAATTACTGTATTTTGTTCCAAACACTCACAAGAACCTTCTTCTACTGTAGGTTAGAAATCTGTATTTGCAGTTTCACTTATTTGTTTACTTCTTTTTGTGCTAATACTGCCTGTTAGGTTAAATCGTGTTACTTCTCCCCTGTTTTTATCCCCATTCCAAGAGCCAGCCTCTGGTTTTCAGCTGCTGTCTGATGGCTGCAGCCCTTGGGGTCAGCTGGCCCTTCCCTGGCCACCCGCCCCACAGCCTTTTGTGAACTTCCATGTCCTCTCAAGAGCAGGCGATGAGAGCTGCTGAGTGTGCTGCCCAGTGGCTTTGGTCCTTGCCTTTGTCCTGTGCCACTGTGATGCCATAGGCCTCTCCAGCACAGCCCTCTGGTATCTCACTGGTGCCCCCGTATCACAGTGCAGCTGCTTTGCTGCTCTTGTTGCTGCTGCAGGAGGAAATCTACTTTTTTCATCGTTCCACAGTTTTATTATTCCTGCTAAAGAAAAGTGAAGCACTTCTCCCATGATGTAGCTGATCTGCCCAGCTTCCATCTTCTGCTGTTCACACCAGTTTTGAGGGCTGGATTGAGGAGCTTTAGGATACCCTGGACATGTCCTCGTGGTGGTGACAGTTAAAAACCCAAAGTAGGACACAAGTTGATGGGAAGGGAGAGCACAGAGGAAAGAGTAACAGCCTAAGCGTTACCAACACATTTTTGAGCGCGATTAATCCTCCTTGGCTGACGAGATCGTGCTTTAGAAAAGTATCTTCGTAAATGTCAAGTGTCTCACCAAAGCTCGCTGGATGTGTGTGTGGCCTCGGACCTGGCCTCTGCACACCCTCCTCGTGCCCGAGCGGGAGAGCTGCAGCCGGGGTGGGTGAACGGGGAGACGAACGAGGGGTTGGCTGGTGGCCAACAGTCAGCAGCCCCGTGTCTGTAGGGGCTCAGTCGTGAGAGGTGTCCTTGGGGGTCCGCACTGGGCTGACGCTGTACGACTTTATATTAATGACGTGGAGGGGTCTACAGGAACTGCCCAACACGCACAAGGAGTCCAGGCCCCTCCATGTGTCTCTGCCTGTAGTTCCTCCGGCCAGTGTGTTGGGGACGCGGATAGCGATAACCGTACTGGTGGCTGTGGTGTGTCCCAGAGGCCCGGGTATGTCTCGGAGCAACGTGTGGGTGACTGGCCTCGTACCAGAACCGATGGAAGAGGAAGGCGCCGAGCAGCTGGGTCCTTGTCCTATTTATGGCAGCGAAGCTGCTGGGCTAGCGAATAGCACTGTCTGCAGCAGCTGTCAGAGGAGGCTCTGGGTTTCAATGAAAACATTCCAAAAATGTTGGGGGTGAGGAGGAATCTTTTTTGCCTAAGCACTGGAGCTTACGGCCTGGGCCTGGCCAGTAGGGATCGGCTTCTCTCATGCCTAATGGGAGCAACACTGGTGGGAACTTAGAGGCCAACAGGCTGCTTGAGACAGGCCTTCATGTCCTGACCCTGCCTCCCTGAGTCCTCAGTGGCAGAGGGTCACAAACGTCATCTCTCATGACCATGGCCCTTCCTGTGGCCCAAAGGTGCTGCTCCAAGAGGAGACAGCTCACAGGGGATGAGGAAAACGCTCTGCCACAGCAACCGAGTTCCAGCTGCCCAGGGCTGGTTCCTGGGGGTTTGAACTGGACCATTTCAGTGTAACGGGGAGAAGACCTTGTGGGCTCCTGCAGCTCTCCTCTGCTGGGAGAGCTCTCCTGCCCCTGGTGGGGTCCCTTCCCTGGGAACAGGGCTTGAGGGCTTGCCCAGTGGACACGGGCGCTTGAGTAAGTGCAGTCGGGTACTTCGTGATCCCAGGAGACTTTCATCTGAATTCGTCTTGAACTGGTTGCAGTCCATTTCTGTATCTGTGGCTCCTGTTTCTCCCCAGCCCAGCTTTGGAATGCCTTTTCCCGAGTCCCTTTTCTGATTTGAAAAAGGGGTGATGAGTCGCCAGCATACATCCCACGCTTACACACTGAGCTACCGAGCCTCGTCCCGCCAGCGTCTTCTCTGGCCTGAGATGTGGCATTTCAGGGCCTCCCCAGGGGAGTGCTGCTCTTTGACCAGTTCCTGCTGGTAACTGGTGTACGAGTTTAAATCCTGTGCATCACTGGTGTGTTTCTGCAGAGCAGATGAGCAGGAGGAGACCAAGTGATTTGGTAAGAGGCAGTCAAAAGCAGAATAGCCACTGAAAAACCTCCTTGTGTGTTTTGTTGGTATGTGGACAGACCAACTGTCTGTCCCCATCACCTTCAGACCAGTCCATTCCAGCGTGAATAAGGTAAAATCCTGATTTGCCAGCGTTTTCCTGCGTGTGCTGCTCCTTGTTCACTTCTGTGTCTGTGGGGCTCTTGAGGACATCCGGGCGGACAGGACAGGGCTGTATCACAAGTGCCCTGTCCTTCAGCAGCCTGGCAGGAGAAGGGGATTTGACGGGACTGTGTAGGGTGGACAGTCCGCGTTCGTGCTTCTCAGACAGCAGCGCTTTGTCTCCAGCCAAACACGAGGGTAGCTGAAGCGTCCCCAGTTGACAGCCAAGGACTTTATTACTTTTATGAGCTGATTCCCTGACTTCTCATGGGCAAGTCTGTGGAGAGTGACGGCCACAGCAGTCCATCAGTCCTCCCTGGCAGCCCACGCCTGGATCGCTCGCACGCTTCACTTCCATCCCCTCCGTTCCCGCTGTCATGGCATCTCTTGGGGGCGATGCTTTTTCTGCAAAGCCTGGCACAGCCGCTGCTGCTGAAGATCGATCTCTCACACAGCGTGATGCACTGGGGGTGCCCTTGTTTCTTCTTTGATCTAACCTGTAATTACCAATTCCTTGAAGCTGTGGGTCTTCCCTGGCCCAGCTTCTTCCCCCTGGGCAGAGGCTGTGAACAGCCCCTGCTCACAAAGCTGCTGTGGCAGGTAGTCCATTTCCAGAGACAAGACTGTGTCACCCAGGTTTTCAGCCGCTCTGTCCGGCCCGGTCCTGGCTTTCTGCAGAATAAACAACATGGACTCGCAGCAAGTGATGGCTCTGCCTGGCTCTCTTGGCCCGTCCTGCCCCAGGACAGCAGGGGCTGTGCAGGCTCGTGGACAGATGTGTGGAACAGGGCAAGCGAGGAATGAAAACATTTCAGAGGCCAATGATGTGCAGGTGCGGGTTTTCCTGAATTGGGGGCTGTGTCGATTCACCACCACTGGCTAAATCCTCATTCCGGGCCATTGCACAGCTGGACTTGGGGAATTTCCCACCCCAGAATCCAGGCGAGTTCCACTGCAGCAGTCCAGAGCCCTCTGCCCACAGCTCTTCTGCTCCTGCTGCCCTGGCCCTACTCCAGGGAGCCCAAGTGCGGGGGCTTCTGGAAAAGAGTTTTCTTCTCAGGGCCTGAGCTGTTTTAGGTGCTTCCGCGGGTGATGGATCTGGCAGCATTCTAGGGGGTTTCTGAGGCTAAAGAAAGAGACTTCCCTCAAACCTTGAACCAGCAAAACCCGCTGGTCAGGGCAGCAGTCTGCAACAGAAAGACTGGTTTGGCTGTTCTCCAGGATGGGCCCTAAGTCCAGGCTCCCGATGGACTCGTCGTCAGTGGAACTGCACGGTGAGCAGGGTGCAGTTTTCCAGTGAAAAGAGAAACCCAAGTGACTCGAGGTTTCCAGCACTGTGGGGTGGAGGAGTGGTGGTCTTACACCCCGTGCCTGCTCTGCTGCAGCGGAGTGTTCTGTTGTCATGAGTCTGGTCATGGGACACTGGTGCTTTCAGAAACTTAGTCCCACAAATGAGGAGAGCTGGGACTTTCCCATAACCTCTGATAAACCCTGTCCTGAGGAGTGAACAGTTCATCTCTAAAAGTCTTACTGTGAGATAAATGTCCCCTCCAAGAACTGGTGTGGAGGGGGAGACCTGTGTGCAAGGCAAAAACAGATGGGACAAAGCATCGCGTTTGGAGAGGAGTGTCGTAATGCAGCTGGGTTGGAGATGGGGAGTTAAGAGGTGATAAACTGAAATGATCAGAACTAACTGGGCAAGACAAATACAGAGTGTTACAGGAACTGTGAGAGCAGCTCAGGATGAGAGCAGGGAGGGACAACATTGTCCTGGCGACATCACAGGGGTAACAACTTGCTTTGGACTGTATGCTTTTGTCTCAAGGCAACATCCTAGAAAGCAACAGGATGAGAGGAAACGTCCTCAAGTTGTTCCAGGGGAGGTTTCAGTTGTCCCTGAGGACCAATTTGTTCCCCGTTGGGGCTGTGCAGGGCTGTGCCAGGCTGCCCAGGGCAGTGGTGGGGTCCCCATCCCTGGAGGGGTTGCACAGGCGTGTGGAGGTGGTGCTGAGGGCCAGGGGTCAGTGGGGACCTGGCAGTGCTGGGGGGGCGGGGGGACTTGAGCTTAAAAGGTCCCTTTCTAACCAAAATGATTCTGTGATTGTGTGAAACGTGTCCCAGAACTGTAGATGTTAAAGCTCGATCACCTTGATCGCGCCCGCTGTGCGTGGGGGAGATGGCAGTAGCTGTTCTTTATTTCTCCTGTCGCAGTGCTGTTGTACGAGCTCCTGTTGTGTCCCCTCGGCTGACGTTCCTCTGTGTGCGGGCATTGTTCAGGCTCTCCCCGTAGAGAACCCGTTTCACGGTC
>NW_010415581.1:0-296 GCF_000710305.1 Buceros rhinoceros silvestris
GCGATAAATCCAGCCTGATGTTGTGTCGATGGATTATCTTACATGTATTTTAAATACATGTAATCGACTGGATTATCTTACATGTATTTTAAATAATTCAAGAATAAATTTGAAATAAAGAATTCATTAGAATAAAGATATGTATCTTTAATTTATTAATCACTAGTGACAAATGGCTTGGAAGCTACCTGACTGGAATGCAACCACTGAAGGAGACAACCGGCTCTTGGCAGAGCCCGGCCGGGCCTGCCAGAGGCGAGGAGCGGGGCAGAAGCGGCACCCTACACCTTGGGGAC
>NW_010415581.1:376-913 GCF_000710305.1 Buceros rhinoceros silvestris
GCTCTTGGCAGGCCCCGGCCGTCCCTTCCAGAGGCGAGGAGCGGAGCAGAAGCGGCACCTTACACCTTGGGGAAGGAGCTGCACTTCACGGCTCCCTTTCAGAAAGGCTGAAGCTAGTTTGAGAAGTAAAGCCCGTTCCTGCCTGGGAAACGCTGGGGCAACCGGCAGAGCTGGCGAAGTTTCGAGCATGTGCTGCAGCCTGGGACCAGCCAGCGGCTGGCAGTGCCCCTGGCCAGGGCTTCCCCCCAGACCGATGCGCAGGCAGGCACTGGAGCCCGCGGAAGGCAGTGCTGTGCCCAGCGCGAGGCACACCTGCAGCCGACCAGGAACTCCGCCGCTGCCAGAGGCAAATGCAGCCGACCAGGACCTCCGCCGCTGCCAGAGGCACCCGACAGAGCCAGGCCTGCAGCACGGCACGTCCCCCCAAACCGGGACCCCTCGCACCTTCTGCGTCAGGCACAGCCAAACAGGGCTTCCACGCGCCTCTCGGCGTGGTGCAGGAGGCCAGGGCTGGGCTGTTGGGTTCAAATACACTGC
>NW_010415581.1:1288-2570 GCF_000710305.1 Buceros rhinoceros silvestris
GGTGTGCAGGAGGCCAGGGCGGGGCTGTTGGGTTCAAATACCCTGCATGCATGCAGGGGCCATCAGCCGCCTCGCCTCCCCCCAGGAGCAGCTTCCAAGGCACAGATCAGAAGAGCAGCGGTGGATGCTCTCCCGTAACAGGGCAGCACAAGACGAAATGCAATTCTCAGTTTTGAGCAGCTCCCAAGTACACGAGGTGTTTGCCACGGCTGCAGCGACGGCCATCTGAAACCGATGGAGGGAAGGCCAGGCACTCCCAGAGGGGGCCGGTGGGCAGCAAACGCAGGTGAGACCCCAGGGTATCACAGGAACCAGCACAGCACAGGGACCGCTGCAGGACAGAAAAGGCACAACACCCCCTGCCCCCCACTCCCACAGCTCGAGGCAGACCCCCCAGGTCAGCCCCTGGTAAGTAATGAGGAAAGGGCACATCACACCATCGCAACTCTACCTAGCAAGAGGTACTGGGACACCAGTAACCCCATACACCAACACCCCAGCCTCACCGCTGCCTGCTAAGGCAGGCGCCGCCGTGGAAACCTTCGGCAAGGTGTTGAAGAGCAGAGGCAGAGCACGGTGCCCCGCAAAGCCAGCCCTCAGCTGCCAGAGCTGCTGCCGGTGCCCCAACGCTGATGACAAATAAACACCCCAGCCTCACCGCTGCCTGCTAAGGCAGGCGCCGCCGTGGAAACCTTCGGCAAGGTGTTGAAGAGCAGAGGCAGAGCACGGTGCCCCGCAAAGCCAGCCCTCAGCTGCCAGAGCTGCTGCCGGTGCCCGAATGCTGTTGCCAAATAAGACCAACGCACCCACGCTGCACTTGCTTGCTGTCCTCAGCAAGTTAATTTCTGTGGCCACCCCACAGCTGCCAGTGCCCAGGCAAGGTAGAATCACTCACCTGAAGCTGAGCTCAGCTGTTGCTGGAGGTAACCATCAGGGTCCAGCAGCTTCCCAGACAGCTCCCGTGGTGATTTCAGCCAGAGCCATTAGATGAAGACACCAAGCGGTAACAGACCGGAGAAGGCCAGACCACAGCAGGGTCACCAGGAAATAGGAGTTATGTAAATGCTAGGCTCTCAAGGTTTGCTCAACAGCTGTATCCAGGTTTTCTGTTTTGTTTAAAAAACATTAAATGGGGGATTTGGGCTGACTCACTACAAAGCTAATGAAACCCAGTTACCTATAAAAAAGAAAATCTGATAAACCTGGGGCAGGAAAGTTCTTGGCAGCCACTGCGTGTCAGGTTTCAGTGGGCCTTTCAGCAGGGCCTGGGTTGGGGAAAACA
>NW_010415581.1:2701-3609 GCF_000710305.1 Buceros rhinoceros silvestris
TGTTTGGGAAAACATCTGGTTTCCATGGCCATGCGCCGGCCCCAGGTGCGGTGCCACGCCGGGAACCACCCTCTGCAAACAACCCCAGAGAGCCTGGAGGAGCCAGCGGGTGTTGCCAGCAGCGCCCCAGGATCAGACCGATAACCCTGCCGGCACCTCCAGTGACGTGCCAGGCTCCAGGACACGGGGTCCACACAGGGGAACACCAGCACAACCACGTCATGCCTCTCCTGCACTCACCTACTGTCACCAGTAGGTTTATGCCATGGCTTCACCTTCTGCCAGACATTTTGTTTTAAAAGAAAAAGTTTTAGAGGGAAAAAACCCAGGAATGGCGCGGAGGTTGTGCCTGAGGTGTTCAGAGCTACCTGCACAGCTCCGGGACCGGGGTTATTCGGTCTGCCCCAAGCTGCCACATGCTGTAGCAGTGGTTTGAACTTTACTGACTACATACGAAAAGAATCCAATGTTGGTTTTAACATGCACATTTTAATGAAGCAAACATTTCTATTTAATAAGTTATAAGATACAATTTTACAATCCTGCATTTTATTCCAGTTTATTTTGTCTTTACGTCCTAGTTTACATTGCAGTGAGCATTTCACATTAAGGCACAAAAAAAGCACAGTAAAAAAACCCCCCAACCTTCCTTTATTCCCCCAATGACTGTGCCGGAGAGTAGTGCATCCACACGCAACTACAGAACTGGAGGTGTGAGCTTCTCCCTAGGGACAGTGACATTTCAACGGGTTTTCAACAAATCCTACCTTCTAACCGCAGAGTTAAAGCTTGTTTGGAGAGTTTAGTAAAGCCCCAGCAGCTGACAGCAACTCGGATACGCACTTGGGAACTAGCACAGAGTCACCCAGGACAAACAGGTAAGTTACAGGGGAAGGTTACACCCCCTG
>NW_010415581.1:3873-14213 GCF_000710305.1 Buceros rhinoceros silvestris
CTTTTTGCAGCACGAGGGGGGTTTCAGGAGAGGTGAGAGTGCTTCAGGCATGTCCTTGGACTAAGATACAGTAACTGACTCGCACCAAAGACCTATTTGTTGATTGGTATTGCTATTATTGGTAAATTCACACTCTCGCCCTCCCCGCTCTATACCTGACTACGGCTGCAGGGTCCCATCCCCAGGCTGGCTTCTTTGCATCATCTCAGCTCCTCACCTGGCCCACAGCCTCCGTGGAAACCGCTGGTCATCATCCCTATACACCACAGCGCTCTGACCCGCATCAATTTTTGGTCACGCAGGCAAGAGCTATGTCTGGTTTGGCCAGTAGAGGGGCTTTAACCCAGCCAAACCTGCGGGTTTTCTTAAAACAAAAAGAGTGTGGGGAGTCACCTGTAAAGTTACAGAAATCTCACTGGAATCCCAAGCTAATTAAAAAACGCATTGCTACCATCACGTCCAAAAAGCTACCAGTCTAGATTTACAAAGCGTTAACAGAGAAAGGCTGAAAGGGTCCAGGAAGTCATTTTCAGTCTGCTTTTGGTTTGCTATGAACTTTTCCTAAATGTAAACCTTCAGCAAAGCATTTTCAAAAACATTTTAAATTTGAGTGGTAAAGCCTCTTTTAGTAGCTTTTTATAATGTTAAGCGTTAAAATCAATCAAGTATACAAAGGCACCTCTTATAGTACCAGTTTTACCTCATTTCTTTACAGAAAAGAACTTGAGCTGGGGACAGCCCAAGTCGTGTTCCATAGCTAAAACGTAAAGTCTCCAGTCAAATAAAATCAGTAGTTAAGATACCCAATTAAAGACAAATTCCAGTTTTCAATTAACATCTAAAGTCTTCAACATCCGCAAGGGAAATTAGTGTCTAGTTAATCCACGTGATTCTCCAAACGTTAACAGTGACCCAGACAGTACTGCACAGGTACAATTTGAGGAGACGTTACAGAGATTGGCGTTAGGTTGGTAAGTGGGAGAGAAGAGAAATGCTTGTAAAAAACAAAGTTACAGAGTTTACTTCTGACTGCGCTGAAACGTGAGCTGTGTGTATCTAGATACTGCGCTTTGCAACAGGACTGCACCTGGTGTAACTCTACATCTGAACGGCAAACACAGACTGACTCTGACGCCTGACGCGCTTAAGGGACGGTGACGTGGAAGGGGCTCCCGGGGATGTGCTCGTCGCCCCATTTCACCGCCAGAATATAGTCACCCCTTTCCTTGACGACATAGGTTACGTTGTACTGATGGCTGCCCAAATGCTTGATGGAAACCTCTTCGCACGGTATTGTAGGTCCGTGGACGCCAACTAACAACATATTTGAACCTAGAGCAAAATAACAGACTGTTAGCATTCCTAAGCTTAACTAAACAAGCGTGGTTGTACCATAATATTTTTGCTCCGTAACACAAGGATTTGGGTTTGT
The DNA here is from genome assembly GCF_000710305.1 of Buceros rhinoceros silvestris. Taxonomy (NCBI): domain Eukaryota; kingdom Metazoa; phylum Chordata; class Aves; order Bucerotiformes; family Bucerotidae; genus Buceros; species Buceros rhinoceros. Next base: position 5,306 of record NW_010415581.1, read on the forward strand.
TTCTCGGTTCCCTCCCCCTCCCCCCCACGGAGCGGTAGTCTGAGGTATGGCTAAGCTGCTTTGGTACAAGAAGGAATTTTATTTTAAAAAAAGCCTTCAGCCTCATAGAGGAAAGGGTTTATTTGTGCGTTTCGCCAGAGCTGACAGGCTACCACTCTCTAAGTGCTATCTAGAGCTCAGGAGACATTAACTGCTCGTGGAAGAGAGCAGGCACTGCTTTTTGAGTCCTTAATAGCAGAGACGAGTAAACACAGCTGGCCTGTCATCCACCCACTGCAAAGCTCCCAGAAGATGATGATCAGTGCTCAAAGCTTACGGGAACACCTTGCATTACACGCTACAATGCACCTCGAGGGTTGCTCAAGCTCAGCAACCTGTCTGTTCTCATGCCATAACCCTGTGGTTTCTTTCAGGTGCACTCGGCTCAGATAAAGACTCCAGTTCCTCCCCAAATGGCTTTACAGCCTCTGCAGTGGGATTGATTTGGTGAGCACTCTCTGTTGTCTAGATCATCACTTCAATCTCTGAATTTTAACTCTGCAAATTAATTTAGGGCAAGAGCTGTCCAGCTAAGCCACCCTAACATCTTATACACGTACCTGCTTTGCTGCAGTCCACAGAGAAGGAGCTTTTCTGACCCACAAAAGCCTTTGAGAGCCCCGCTCCCCGGGAAACCACTTTGCTAGCATCCGACGCGGACTTGGGAATGGCGCTATAGCAAGTTTCAGTCGATGACCTCGTCACTGACTCTACCAGGATGGAAGAAGTTTCGTTGGCACTGCCTGGGCTAACCAGTCGCTGTCCTAGAAACAGGAAAGATTTCTGACATTCAGATTCTCCCCATCTGAAAGGCATTTACAAGGAGGTTTTGAAACCCTCCTAACGACTAGCATGCATTCTGCATCCAAAACGCATTTTTGGAGAGGAGCAATTTCCTACTTGGGTTTTTAAGCTGACATCTTCCAGCAATGCTGGCAACAATCCCAACCCAGAGCCCTTGAGTGGTTAAAGGACCACAGGAACTTCAGGATTCATTAAGCAAAGCTGGCCGCTTAAGAAGAGTTAATTGTGCTCCAATCACCAAATGCCAAAAATGATTCGAGTTGGCAGAAAAGCAGGCGCAATTTTGCAATAACCCATTTTGAAAGCAGAGCGTGTCCCAGCCTGGGGGGAGCGCAGTCCCTCCGTCCATTCCCAAGAACACCACCGCGCCACGGGCACCAGGAGAGGGTTCACTAGCTCAGGGGCAGCAGGAGGGGTGAACTCCAGCCTGTGCTTAAACACAGCACTGAAGAGAGAAAGAGCTTCCTAAACCAGGTGACATGAGGAAGGCTGAAAGCCTCTCACACCTTACTGACCTTTGGTTAGGTGACATCCGCACCAACATGAGACCAAGAGGGGCATCACTTATGCTACAGGTAGCCAGGCTTCAGGCTTGGGGGGAAATGGCTAAAAAAGTCACATTCACCCCCAGCCAAAGCAACACCCAAGTGCTAGGTCAGGGTTTACTATTCCCCCGTGAAGCTGTTCTACAGCCTCCACTGAGTCAAGCTGGCAAACTCCGTGACTAACGCCTCTCCTGAGATCCCTAATCTAGTCTTCAGAAGAGATGGGGAGAAACGTTTCTCTTCTCACGGTTTGGGGCATCTGAACCTGAACGCTGCGCTATCTCAGAGGAACATGTTTGCTGAATGACACCAACTACTTCAGGCACACGGTAAATACTGGTTAGCTTTTTACCTGTAACCTTTGCCTTGAAGGGGCTGCCCACTATGTGGTTAGGTCCACCATATTTAATTCCAATTAAATAGTTTCCTGGAGCCATGGGTGTGTACATGACTTTGTAACCTTCTGGAGTTTCCTGGCAGTCCATTTTCACCTTTGATGGCCCTTCAATTGTAACAGAGAGGGTACCTGGACCAGCCTTGGTCGTGTTAATGAAAAACTCCGACTGCAACCCTAGAAAGATGTAGCACAGTAAGACACACTCCTCCTCACACCCAACATTACAACAGCAGCCTGTTATTAAATAGGAATGGTGATTTGGTGCAAGACGAGGCTGCAGGCAGGGAGGGACAGCACACCTCTCCCCAGCACCATGACACGGGCCAGCCCCAACCAGGAGCTCTGCACCCCAGCAGTCTCCCCACCGGCACCCCAGCTCCCTCCTCCGCTCACTGTGTGACTGCAGGGCGGGAGGGAAAAGGGGTCATGAGAACCCTTTAGGACCAAAAATGGAAGGAGTCTGGCAACAACCAGACTGGCTTAGAGAGAAAACCCCTAGAACAAGAGCCCTTTCTACGGGGCATCAGAGCCTGTGCCAACACAGCCTCCCGCATGGCTAAGCTCGGGAAAGCCTGGAGCCATCTCACTGCCTGGACCGTAAATCAGCAGGGAAAACTCCCCAGGAGTGCAAGAGAGACAAGGGGCAGGAGATCTCCTGGAGGAGATGGGTGTTTGAACTGCTCAGCAACAGCACTCCGAGCAGTTTATGGAAAAACAAGGCTTGTTTAATTACAGTATCTGGTTAACAGCTGAGTTATTGCTGCTAGTACTAAGCCAATGCCACAACACCAGCAACACCAGTTAAAATAGAGCAAGGCTTTCAGCTTCCAAATAATTTAGTGTCAGACGCTGGCTTCAAATATTTATGATCTTTGGGCTGTTGTATCAAGACACTGCTGAGGAGGAATAAAGTGCTTGAGTTCAATCAAAACCAGAACAGTTATGGGAAAGTTTACTACAGCTGCAACCAAAGCATGCAAGCACGATGATAAAGTAGGGAGAAGTTTCCAGCCTCTCTGCACAAGAGGTGCAGCGTGGCAGTGCTGGAGGAACCCAGCTCACACAGAGGACTGCACCATCTTCCAGAGCTTTCGCAGTAAATCTCACTGGCACTGCCTGCCTGGGAGGTAGGGCAGTCAACGGGCAACACACACCACTCAACCAGAGGAAAATTAATTCCCAAAGCTAGCTTCAGCTTCTCGCTGAAGACGTCTTGCTCCGAAGCCACTGCTTCTTCCCTGCACACCGAATGAAGGCTTGCATTGTTGGAGGCTGTAGACATACACCCCTCCTGGGGGGTGTTTCAGGTGCCCAGCCACCGGCTATTGAAACCTCCACACTAGACCATTGTTTGGAAACACCGTTCAGCAGCTCCCAGGGCACTGAGCTTTTGGCAGCGGCCACAATTCAACAAGGGGGCACAGAGTAATTTTGCTGAAGTTAAACAGTCTATTTAGATTAAAAACAACCCCAAGCACCTTTATAGATGGAGAAAAATTCCCCTGTCCCTGGTGCATCAGTGGCCAGCATTAATGAGTGCTTTTGTTCCCACCTATAAAGCAGCACAGGCTACAATATCTGTATTTTACACAGTATATTCACGTTTCCAAAACCAGCTGCTTGGTGTTTCCAGAACAGCAGAAGCTTTGACTAACTGCAGTCTTTTTTTTTTTTCCATGGAGAAAGAGGTATGAAATGGAATCCACAAAAGACAGCAGTAAACAGGACAAGAGGAACTACCTACTCCTTGTATATCAAAAGAAAAAAGCCCCAGTTTTACTCTGCTATATATTTACATATATTTACTCTCTAAATACTCTGTATTTACAGCTGCATGTATGTGCCAAGGCGGCACGCAACTAAAGCGAAGTGCATACCCTGGAGCGTTGCCATGCTTTCCTAAGCCCGTAAATCATACAAATGAAAGCAAGCCCGAACCCTGCATTCTTGAGTCGAGGACTATCAGCCGGGGCAGCCACAGCAGATAACTAGGTGTCAGATTTTCAGGAAGAGTCAGCATTCACGCTGCGTCTGACGCGTGGAGAGCACACTACCAACAGAACACTCCACTGCACTCCCTGGAGTTCACACGCTCTATTATATTTGACTTGAAAGTTCTTAGAGGTCCAAGTACTGAAGAAAAGGTAACGGGATACACCCTCGTACCCGTTCAACTAACAGGGTTATGCAAGCTAAGCAAGACTCCTTCACCTAGACCAACTCAGTATCTGCATTCACGAAGGCCTCTGGACCTCGCAGACATTGTGTTCACGTGTGGAAGGGAGCCAGAGCATCTCCGAAGTGCCGAGGGACCACCGACACGGCGCTTAGCCCAGCTGCTAACCAGGTCAAGCGAACTCATGCTGCAGTTGCTCGTTTACAAAGGTGAAGTTCATCAAGGCTCAGTGCAGCCTGCAGACTTGCTAGTCAATGTTATTTGTATTGAGGAGCATGCGACAAAGCAAGATTAGCATGCGTCCAGGTGGGCCAAGAACGTGGGTTAGTTCAGCTGCCTTAGCAGGGAAAGTCACATAAAAATACGCCCAGGAACAGATTCTGTCTCTTCCAGAAAGCCAGCGCGCAAACGCGTCTGTATCAGAGCTGTAAAAGAGGGGTTACCGGTGGTGCCGCTCTCCAGGCCGGATCCGTAGGCTGTGACGAGGGCAGGATTGCCTGCCTGCCCCGGCTCCCCGACACGCACTTTGAAAGGGCTGCCCACGACGTGGCTCCCGTTGAACTTCACGTCAATCGAGTGGATGCCGTTTTCGTGTGGGATGAACCGAACGGCATACTTATCTGCAAGAGAGGAGGGGCTTTTCTGATCCGTCAGAGAACAGTAACACGGCAGTTAAACCCAGCGCAGGGCTGCTGAGCAACCTAGGCAAGGCTTCTCTAACACTTCAACATATTTTGGTCTCCACTTAAGCAAACTCAGCTACCCAAGCTGCTAAGATCATAGTTAAGTAGGAAAACACTGCATTTATCACAGGAGATGTCACGGATTGCACTTTCACCTTGTCTTCTCAGCTGTCATCGAGTCTGCAGAGTGAGTTTTCGGGTTATTTGCCTCACATGCACTAAGTGTGACAGCTTAATCACAGCCCAACCTGTCAACAGCGGAGAGAGCAGCACAGAGAAGAAAAGCAGCTGGTAAGAGCAAGCCAAATCTTCCCAGCAGGCTGAGCGTGCTGCTCTGACACCACAGACACCGCACCTTCATTTAACAAAGTCATTTAGCAATCTGCTGATATTTAACATTTTTGATAGTGTGTTGACCCAGAAGAGGGACTGATCTTCCCCAGCTGGAGAGCTGCTGCCTGTCCACAGCACAGACCATAACTCACCCAGACTTCAAGCGAAAAACAAAAGCTCTCTGCTGAAACAGGTGTTGAGCTTTCTGTAGTGTTTGCTTGTACGCAGCTACCTTGACACTTCACATGAAGGAGTGAGTGCAAGATAAAAATAAATCAGTAGTCAAAGAAGGAAGCATAGCTTCAAAAAATAAACCTCTCTGGCTAAATTCAACAACCGCATCATAATTCATTCACGACTAATATCACTGTACCTTCACTGGCAAGCCAGGACTTGGAAATCCGTGTCTTACACAAGTTAGGGCTCACTCCTTTTGAGAAGTGTCAAGGAAAAGTGTGGACATAACCCTGACTGACTCCTTCGTGTCAAGATTATTCTTTCTCCAAGCAAGGTGCTTGTCCCTGGGGTACGCTGCTCACAGACCAAGGGACTAAGAGCCTTTGCTGGGGGGCAGCGAGTGTTGCTTTGGAGGTCACCCCGTTTTGACCCATGCTCACCTGGCTCCAGCTCAGACACGTGGCACTCTTCTACAGCTCCGGAGGGGCTGTGGACTTTAGCATCAATCTTGCCCTTTGCCCCGTTCAGCCTTATAGCAAAGGATGCCGGCTGATTAACTTTTAATCCAGACTCCTGAGAATGCAACAGTCAGATTATCAAATTTAAACTTCTTGTTTCAGACAGCGCAAAATTTGTGGCAGGGAAATAACCACTTCAGCACAAGTTTGGGTTTTTTTTTTTTTTTTTTTTTTGTTGTTTTTTTTTTTTTTTTTAAGATTTCACAAAAGGCATAAAGTTGTGGCTTGCATTAACTCTGAAAGCAGAAGCTCTCTCCTCTTAGAGGGTGGTTGATTTAGGAGTCACCCACGTTGTCTAGGCTGCTTTTTCCCCCATGGTAACAGACCATTTTTGGAAGCCAGACGACTCTGCAAAATCAGGCAGGTTTTACGAGACTAGTCATCTGTTATCACTGAGGTCAGCCCCCTGGTATTCAGGCACTTGATTTAAAGGATGTTTAAGCTATAGCTCCACTTTCAGCCCCTTCATTCATTCCAGATTCATTCAGGGGAAAAGCCTCTGAAAATCCAGTTGTCTGAAACAGTAACGTGCTTGTTTGTATTTGCCACAAGAGGCTGCATTTAGAACACCGCCACAGGATGTCTTTGCATGAGAAAGTAATTTAAAACACGAAACCAGATGTTGCTGTGCTGTCAGGCCATCGGAGGAAGGCGAGGCAGCTCAGTATCCACGCTGCAGCGGTCCTCAGCCAGAGCAGCCCATGCAGCTACCCAGCAGAAGTAATTTATGCTGAACATACTTTACCTGATTTTGTTTTCAACTAAATCCTGAAGAGGGAAATAAATGTAACTGAGTAGAACCAAGGTACAATGTATAAAGGAAGTCCCTGATGAGGGTTTAGCACACCGAATGTGATGCCGCACACAGTGATGCCGCACACTGCGCTCCATTACCAACACTCAGCTTTATCTCTCTCTCCAGGACTTAACTGAAGCGAATTCCTGTCAAAGAGTCTTTAAATGAAACACAAGGGAAACATCAATACCACAGTGACTAATTAACGCCCTTGTAACTCCTGGTTGGAAGAGACACTATCAGCTCAGGCTGTCATGATTCCTTTACACAGCCAAGGTGGAGGAGTCCTGCAGCCCAGGCAAACTCCTGGGGACCCCAGTGAGAACATATAAAAAACCCTCAACTGAAGCAGCTAATTGCTTATCACCACCTGATGAGGACTGAGGCACAGTGTATTTTGAGGCAGATTCTCAGTCTCACGTCCACATTTCTGGCTTTGGAGATTTAAGTCAGGGCTTTAATGTTACTTGAATTTTAATGCACGTAACCACATGCACATGAAAAATGACATAGTGAGGTTAACAGATGAGCCCAGACCAACTACAAAGCTCTGATTCACTTCTGGTCGTGAACCGTCTGAGCTGCAACGGTGTGGTTTTGTCACATCAGCCACAGCAAATCTGAGCTCTGACCTCACGGCGGGGCCCCTTCTATCTGCCCATGTGAATGCTCCAGCTAGGCTGCAGCAATGTCCCAACCACGCAGCCCGACGCTGCCTCGCTCCGGGAAACCTGGCTCTTCAGTGCATGTGCCGACCAAGTCACTCGGCACCAGCGTGTTCACTGCTGGTTCCTGCTCGTGTTTCAGTTCTCCTCAGCCCTCCCCTAGCTAAGGGCGTAGAAAGCAAGTTTTAGCTCCTCCATAATAGGCTATTTCTAGGGCCTTTTGTTCTTGGTTGCCAAGTGTTACCACCTGTAATACATTCAGCTGAGCCTTCTGCCTTCAAATTCTGGCTAGCCAGAGCTGGGCCAGCTCTACTGGCCCAAGTCATCAAGGGGCCAGATGCCAAAAATCTCTCTGGCTGCAAGACGAACTTGAAAACAAGCACCAACCAAGGCAAGACTGTTACTAAGAAGAAAGGGCAACCATTTAGGTCTCGGAGAACAAGGACGAAATCAGTCTGTGTGGCAAGTTGTGGAGATGTTTCCTTATGTCTCACCTGAAGGCTAGTGACAGTGAGTCTACGAGCATCATCGGAGGGGGCGATGACAGGAACCAGGTAGGGGCTTTCAGGAATGTGCTCGTCATTGAACTTTATGGACACTTCATAGTTGCCTGCAGGGAGAAAAGCAGCAGTGAGTGTCCGTAGTCTCTTCAAAAGTAGCATTCAGTGTAATTTCAGTGTGAGTTAGTCTTGGTACGTACCTGGCTCTTGAACTATGTACGATACACCACAAGATCCATCTTTATGGTCCTCAAAGGCGATTTCTGCTTTACTTGGACCTTCAACAGCAATGGACAGTCCTCCAGCTCCAGCTTCCCGTGTCCAGATACTGAACTCAGCTGTTGAAGCGCACAAGCACACAAGAGTAAGTTTGCTGCTGATGGGTTGCAGCTTCTTCCTAACAGTCTGATCGTGCGTCCCATACTTATGTGCATGAGGAGCAGCACCTTGTCCCTTCATCCTGGGTGACAATACTTAGCAGTTTCTGCAAGAGGTTCCTAGCCTTGAATTAGTCTATCAGCCCTGTATAACACACCTTACAACCTCAAGCTCATCCTGTGAGAGCAGCCAGTTTCCAAACCGTGGATTTCCAGACTTCTCCACCTGTATGATGATGATGCAACAATGCAATTTCTTCATATATCTCCACTGACCACCCCAGGGCTTGGGGTGACCCTACAGCGTTACGCTAAGCTGCCCTCAAGCTCTCAGAGGAGAAGCCAACAGAAACCAAAGCACTGCGCTGCAGAGCTGTGCATGGTGAGCACTGGAGCCTAGCGAGAGCAGAGGACTCACCTGGGACTCCTGTCTCTCCACGCTCCAACCCTGGGCCTCCAGCTCTCACTTTATGGGCTCCTCCCTCGCCCAGCGGCCCCACAGTGAACTGGAAGGGGCTGCCTGGCACTGGCTGCCCTCTGTATTTGACATCCACAGTGTGGACCCCCATTTCTTGTGGCACAAAGCGGACGCAATAGGTGTTTTTGTCAGCTTCTACGATTTCGGCATCAAAGTTTCTTCCAGAAGGACTAGTTACCTGGGCTGTCATATCACCACAATCAATTTCTAACAAGAGAAAAAAAGCAGATTAGAAAGTGACAAAGGGTGTCGGTACTTTTTGGCAGCAGAACCTGAGCACAAGAGATTACGCAGTACAAGTGACAGAAGAGGCACGCAGGTGCCAGTCTGTACACTCAGCCGGATGCGTGTGCCGAGCAGCAAGCCTGGCTGGTTACAGCTTACCCAGGTGCTGGGGAGGCAGATGAAGAGGCTGGGTAA
>NW_010415581.1:14316-35036 GCF_000710305.1 Buceros rhinoceros silvestris
CAGCCAGCTAAGGCTGGCCTGCACGATTCACATCTGCCAGGCAGCAGTACAAACAACTTCACAGCCAACACGGTGATCTTAAAGCCCTGGAGACAAGGCCTTCCTGATACTTCTCCATCTGCTGGTCATGCTTACAGCTATTTTTAACCAAAAAAGTATTTTAACCAGTATTTCTTCCCTTAACTTTAACATGAGGATGTCCTAACAATGCTGACGTTCCTACTTCCACTGCTTCAGGTACCCCCACTCCACACAAGTGGAAGTTATGGTGATGGGCATAAGGACAGTGCTCACCTGGGATTTTTAGGTTCAGATCACATATGCTTCCTACTGTTGCAACAGAGGGAGCCCGTCTTGTCCGTGTGATGCTCTCCTTCACTCTTCCTTCACCACTTATCTTCACAGTAAATGGGCTGCCTGTAAGTAATACAGCAAGACATTCCTCCTCTGCCCGTTACGGGGAGGAGTGAAAGCTTCCTCTGACTTGAAGAGAATCACAGGGGAAGTTCTAGAGCCAACTAACAGTGAGGTCAAATGAAATACACCCATGTAACCAGGACAGTTTTGGATGCTTGCTGCTTGTGGAGGTTACTGGTAGGACCCCCCTGAATCTTTGGGACTTAAGGTCTGAGCCAGACCACACAGCACACCCACAGTTCCAGTGCACTAGCCAGCCAGGTAGGACTTCTGTTGTACTAATCAAAAAGTGGCCCCGCTCGTCCGCTTACCTGGAATATGTTCATCTGCAAATTTAGTGGACACAATGTACACACCAGGTACAGTTGGAAAATAGGACACTTTGCAAGTTCCATCTTCTAGGTCTTCAGTCTGGATGTCTACCTTGCTAGGTCCTTCAACCGCCAGCGAGATCCCACCATAACCTACAATACAGCTAAGTTAGCCTCAGGTTTCCACAGTGTCATTATTAATTTGACATAAAACAGACCAAACGCATAGCGGTGCCTAGTCAGTAGGTTTGTATCATACGGGGCACACGGGAGCTGCATGATGCCTTAATGATCCTCACCAGTCAGATATTCAAGGCGCAGCACGCATCCAGCTCTAAAATGCTCTGACTATACCCCGTTGACTCCATTACTGTTGGAAAGCTAGTTTCAGGGGCTGTGCCCAAGGCTCCACGTTAAACCAACAGGGAACTATCCTCCTCATTTCCCTTTTGCTGTACACAACAACACTAAAACCAGCACCACAAAATGAAAGAAGACCTTCATCGGTGCCTGAGTGACAGTGCCTGTCAGCTGCAATGGAAGACAGCAGCCACAACACCACGGAGCATTTTGAAGTTAATAGCGTCGTCCGTAGTTAATAACTGGCAACGGTGACCGTGCACCTGCTGCTTTGCAGCTTGTGACCTTGTGGTCTCACACTGATGGAGACAATGCTCTCAGAGGATACGTGTCTCAGTCCCCCTGCAACAGTACGAACCTGCTTCTCTTGTGTCTACAATGAAGTCGCACATTTCAAAGGTTTGTCCTTCTACCAAGCCACGTCCAAAAACTCTTGCTCGCCTGGCATCTCCTATCTCTGACTGGACCACCATGATTGTCACAGGGCTGTTTGGTACATGGCTCCCATTTTTCTTGATGCTAACCAGATGTTCTCCTACTTCCCGTGGAATGAATGAGATGCCTACAAAGCAGAGAAATATGACAAACTTAAACACTTTTTATACATGTTATTCTTGATCTCAAGAATACAACACCAGGAGATTAAATACTCTGTACATTTTGAAGCACTGCTCTGAAACGGGCCACAAAGCCTCTCACGTACGCTGACAAAAAGCACTTCAATCACAACCTGGCAGGTCACGTGCAAGCCCACACAAGAGGTCATTCTTTATACTCTGTCTTCGGCCAATTGTACCAAACAATATCAACCACTTGGTTTGGCAACACTCTTCTGGGAAGCAGCAGAGAAACGAGTCGTTTTACATAGCAAAGCAAACTGGAGTAGAGGCTCCTGTCCTGCAATCTGCGATGGAGACTGCCGGAGCTTACCAATGTGGTTATTGGGTAGCCTCTTCAGAAGACAAGGCTCATCACGACCTGACGGGGCTTTAATGCTGGCTGTTAGGAGACTGAGGTCGGTCTCAGTGATGTCCAACAAGAAGTCAGCAGCAGAACCAAGCTTAACCTGAGACCGTCTTCTGTTATCATCTGGGTATATAAAAAGAAGCGAGTCAGAAAATATTACAAGGTTAAATGCAGAACACCTCAGAGGACTGTGTTCCTGCCCCAGACCATCCGAGGTTAATTTCCATTGTGAGGTGCTTCTAGAAGTCTAAACTTCATACCTGTGATCTTGGCTGTGAACGGACTGCCTGGGATGTGTTTGTCGTTGTACTTGACCAGGATGCTGTAGTTGCCAGGCAGAGTAGGCAGGTACGTGACTGTGCAGGTCCCGTCTTTGTTATCAATGCAGCTGATCTCTGCTTTTGAAGGTCCTTCAATAGCTAAGTCCAGCCCACCTAGGAAACAAGGAGAACAGTGCTTCTGTAAACCTTTGTGCACACCATGCCCAAAGACTCGATCCGAAGAGAAATACCCAGTACTTAGTACTGAGAATGCAGCTTAGATGCCTGTTTTCAAAGGCCAGCAGGAAAAAGAGCTCAGGCCAACCCGCGAAGACCACAACTTCACTCACCGGTTAGATTTACCTATCAGTGATTCATCACCCACTACAGATCTAACCTGTTTTCGTTTTATTTTTAATTAAACAAATCATTTGCACCCTGTACCACAGGCTACATCTACTGCTCTTGGGAAAAGGCAAAACAGTTTTTACTGCGAATTACAGCCTGGTATTTGCACAAGTCACTTGCATCACGCCAGAGATTCACAGTTGGACAGAGGAGTGCAAGCTAACGCCAACGCAACTACCCTTCCAAGAACGTCCTCATTTTGAGTAGGATAAGTTGAAAGAACAGACTTACCCTCTCCTGCATCTTCCGTGACAATGGTGAAAGTTGCTGGTTTATTTGCAACCCCATAAATGAGGCCAGGCCCATAAGCAGACACACTGCCGCTGTTGGGATAATTCACATAGAACTGCAGAGGGCTCTCTAAAGGAGAAAAAACCAAACACACAAAACACACACTTAAGGATGAGTAGCCTAGACTAGAGGAAAAACAACAGACAGAGCTGTTAGGATTTTCTCTTATGCTTACTGATACTCACGTTCTTCAATGCCATTCTCACTACCTGATATTTGAAGAACCTTCATGTGACTAATGTACCCCAAAAAATCAGTAAACCTCCCCTTTCATCTTCCAAAGGTATTTCTTGGCAATTCGTACCACATTCAGTCACGAGAAAGTAAGCGTTATTCAAATTACTACAGATAAGCTTCAATGATGTTGTAAAGGGTCTTATTCATTGCAAGTGTATTTTTAGCACATTCAATCAGAACATGACTCAGATGCAGGTTTTCAGTTCAGGCACTGAGCCTGATTTTCAGTAGTTCAGAATTAGGAACTAGCACAGCACATTGACTCCACGACCCTGGACCAGCAAATTTGAAGGGTATCCAGAAACATTTGCCAGTCTCAGATTAGTTAAGCTGGTGCACAAGAACAAGAAGCACAGTCACCAACAACCAGTAATGGTTTAAAAAAAAAAAAAGGCTCAAGTCCAAAGGTAGCTGAGATTGCAGCATGTTTGATTCATGACAGCCTTCGAGAAGTAAACGTTATGGAACATCATTCTTCTGTCCAGGTGCTGGGTCTGATGCATCTAACAGCTTGGCACTTCCAGAGGTGCTGCACCCATACAAAGTGCTGAAGATGCACCATGCATCACATCACCAAGCTCCCTGCTTCAGCCAAAGTCATCCTGTGTTTCTGTACACCAACAGAACCAGCAGCCCAGCGGGGCAGTGCTGAAAGTATTTTGTCTCACGTCTACACGTCCTCCTACAGCTCTGCGCCTTTCTGCCCCAGCCCCAGGCAGCCAGCGTGCTCAGAGAGCCGCGGGGCAGCCCAGCCGGAGGCAGAGCTTCAGTGAGGGAGCTGGTGAAGGAAGGACAGAGAAGAAGAGAAAGGGAATGCAAGGCAGTGGCTTGTTTGTTAAGAAGTAGCCAGGAAGAAAGACAGATTACAGCACAGTGTGCATGTGTGCTTTATTTTATTGCACTGAGATGGAAAGAGTAACCATAGCGTTTTAGCCACTTAGTCCTCCCTGCAGATGGGAGATTTTATGCCAATGTAGTTTTAAGGATAAGCATATACTCTAACCACTAGTTTTGTTGAGCACCACGGCAGTAAATTTCAACCTAAAAAACCCAGTAGTTTGAAAATTGTATGTTTCTCCTTCACAATAAAACGCCACAAAAGCTAGTTTCCAAAACCAAAATCCATTTTGAGCCTGGCTGGCACTATTAAACCACAATGGAAGCTCCATGTGCCAGCATTTACTCTTTTGCTTTAGTTTCTGGACTGCTTGCAGATGAACTGCTGCCTAACAGCGAGATGTCCTGGGCAGTTCTTGATGTACATGTGCAACTAAACTACAGAACCTTAACTGGGAGCAGAGGCAGCAGCAGGACACTGCACTCAGATTAATGCCGCCTGCTTTGTCAGACTTACCTGGGATGTGCTTTCCCATGTATTTTATGTGCATTTCATGCAGCCCGACCTCTGTAGGAGCATATCTCACTGTTACTGTGCCGTCTTTGTTATCCACAATATCAGGCGTATCCGTCTTTCCAGAGGGCATGTGTACTTCACCTACAAAAAGCCACCGTGGGAGTTACATAAAGAGAAGCTGCCTGGTCCCCTTCTCCCACCCACAAAGAATTGTCTAGCCATTGTAAACCAGCTTTTCAAATTGTTAAATTCTTTACCCACAGGCACAAATAGGAGACTAATGGGAACACTAACCAGACATGTTTTTCACTTAAGCTACATGAATACAACACAGCAGTAGACATCTGGCAAACAGTCCTGTGACCTTACAAACTCTACAGGCAGGGCTGTTTGCTTCAGCCCCTGACATTTCCACAGCAAACCCCAGGAAAGGCACTGATCTACCTCATCACAAGATGCTTCCTCTCCTGCGGTGCTTTTGAAAAGGAAAGATTGATCAACCCTTCAATAGGGACAGATCAGGGCTTGGGGTAGGACTGTTGAGTGAAAGGGAAGGAAAGGACACAGCCCACGTGTGGAGGAGCTTAGTGCAACTGGGGTGTTACTGGGGTGATGCTCTCAGCTCCCAGACCTGTGGAAGAGGGGTTGCCTGCTTTGGAGAAGATGTGTGACAGGAATGCAGGATTAGACTGTCATGCAGCATCTGCACAAAATAAGTGGAGCTTATCAAGGATGCACGTAGCTGCTCCAGAGGGGAAAAAACAGCAATTGGTCCTACAGTGCACTAGCTCACAGACTAGCACTGAGGACAACAGCAGCACTGAGAATCCCCTCATTTAACTCAAACCATCAGCAGGGTGTATGCTGCTCACCCTCAGCGGGTGCCACTTGATGTGAAATTAAACATCTAAGTTGCTAGCAGGATACAATCCTCCCCCACACGCTGTGCTCTAGACCACCCAGACTGTTAGCTGCAAATGGATAAACACGCTAACAAAAGCCAAAACCTCCTCAGGAGGCCACGCGTACGCCAAGTACCTGTTATTTCTCCTTTCCTTACAGCAAAAGGGATAACCATATCAAAGGGCCTGAACCCCATGCCGTTCATGTCTCCAACTGGGACATAAGCCTCTTCCGTGACCTAAAGGAAGCAAAAGGATGGGACACTTCAGAAAGGATGGTAGACCCCAACGAGCACTGAGAAACTCCACTGTGAGCACAAGCAGAAGAGAGCGGGTGATGATTATCGCAGCCAGCCACAGGACTGGGCTCAGCCAGAGCGCTGTCCGGCCAAGCTCTCCTTTGTAACACCACCACACCGCAGAGCAGAGGGAATCAAACATGGTGCGGATGGAAGACATGCTGGAAAAAAAGAGATAAAAATGGAACACAAAAGGATGGAAGACAATGTAGCGCACATAACACCCAGAGTGGCTCCATCTGAAAGGATTTAGTTGCTTAAGGCCTGGAAGAGAAAGTGATTTTTTGAATGGGGCAGAGTGATTGCAACACAAAATGGACAAAAGAAACAAGTTTCACAATGTGACTCTCGACTCAAGACACTGTGCTGTTTTACTGGGAGAAAGCGATGCACTCAGTTTGCTTTGGCCAACAGCAGACATTGCAGAAGTAGAAGCTGGAGGTGTAGTGATCCTCTCCGTGTTTAAAGGAGTTTATTTGGAGACTCCCTTCAAGCACCACAGAAAAAAAACCAAGGTCTGGATCCCAAGAACAATTGATCAAACAGAAAGAATGAACACAATGACTAGAGCGATTCAAGCAGTCCCAAGAAGCAGGCTGTCATCTGAAATGGAACACAGATGGGGGAAAAATAGCTGAAAAATGTAAAAATTGTGTACCCAAGGGCGGAATCCGGGCGGGGAGGCGCCCACTGGCTCCTGCGACCGGACAGCAGCATCATTTGCATCTACAGCCTGGGCAGGGGTAAAGGCAGGTTAGGTGTTATTCTGGCACAGAAGCATTCTTATCTTCCCCAGTACAGAACGCACGGTTTCCTCAACACCTTCCTCCCCCCGCGCAGCCCTCCCAGTCCTCTTGCCATCACAAGGACCTGCACCCAGCCAGGGAGCGGGGAAGCTGTCCACATCCACAGCACTGGGGAAGCCACCAGCAGCACAGCAAGAGGACAAAGCCAGGACATGCTGTTGTGGGAACCTGGGAGAGAAGCTGGAATGCAGTACCTAAACACTGGTGGAACCGAATTTCGGGGCTGGTTTTTTTATGGGGCTGGTGGAGAGAGGGACGTGAAAGGTTTAAGCCTAAGATACAAGTCCCCAGGTACTGCGCAGCAGCGTGTGAGCTGGGACGCAGGACAGCCTGCTGCTGTGGGAAGTCTGCTCCCAGCTCCTGCACTTGGGTGAATGACCCAGCCCACATCCAGTCATAGCTGCAAAGCTATTCTTCTGATTCATAGCCGGGACAGCGTCGTCAAGACGCCAAATGTGTTTTCCCCCAGTGCAGCCTCCCTTCCCACCAGGCATGCCAGGAAGATGACTTGCAAATTCCCATCTCCCCCACTTAACCCAACAAGAGCAGCTGAAGTTCTCACCCACACACACAGCTCGGCCAGGCTCAGCCACGCCAGCTCCTCCTGCCCCTTTACACCATTGCAAATCACTAACAAAATAACCCACTAAAACTTACGCGTGGAAAGACTCCACTAAGAAAACCCAAGCACAACAGAAGTACTGATGTCTCACTGTTCTGTCCCCAGCTGGGACACCCCGGTCAAACACACAGTGTACTGTCCAGCTAGGAAGCGGGAATTTTGGCTGGCTGAGCAGGCTCCCTGATTAAGCAGCATTTCCTGCTATGAGCTTTGAGTGGTGACCAAGCGAGTAGTTTCTCATGGACATCTTTGAAGACACGGATAGTGATCTTCAGGAGAGCAGGCAGGAAGAGCTGGTGTGCCCAGCCCCAAGGACTCACCTGCCGCCCCAGCCAGACTCAGCATCAGGTACAGCCATGTGCTCCCAGCGACCGAGGCCGTCTCACAGCTGAGGTTACAAGACCAAGGCTTGTTTTGCCAACACCGATTGCTGCTCTTCACGTGAAGAGCTTCTGAGAGCCCTGAAAGGCACCTAGTCCGCTCCTCAGAGGGGCTGGGGTTTTGTTTGCTTTTTAAACCTAACCACGCTGAAGTACTGCATGATGGAAGGAACATAATTAGAAGGCGAGGGATTTGGCTGTAACAGTTTAACTAGCACTTGCAAATAATTAAATGTGAGCTAACAGCCTGCTTCCCTGGGATCTGTCAGCAGACCATTCCTTATTTGGGGTCAGAGACAGGCAAGTCAGAGCACTGTATCTGACAACGGCTGAAGTAATTAGTCATAGAAGACCATTACGACTGCCCTTACATCATTTAGAAAAGAGAACTACATGGTCAGGAAATGAAAAATTAATCTGTTCAGGAAAGCCAAGTCTTCATCCTCTGATGGCTTCTACCCCTCTTCACTTAACTTATCGCCTGCCCAAAATAAACTCCGCAGATAACAAGGATTCATTAGCTCCTGCTAGACTAATAAATGCCTAAACAAACATTTACATACAGAGTTAACCTATCGCTAAATAAAACATGGTGGCAGGAATCCGAGTGGGAGGTGTTTTTGGAGCAGAGCTGGCTTACCATGACGGTGAAAGGACTGTTGGGAATGTCCACCCCACCAAAGCGGACATAAATCACATAGGTTCCTGGTTTGGCAGCGGTGTAGAAGATATCATAAGTCCCGTCCTCATTTTCAACAACATCTGCTTCAGCTTCCGTCCCATCTGGCGTCAGAACAGTGCACGTCACTTTTCCCTTCCCTGCTGATTTGGCGTCTACCACGAAACCGACCTCCTCACCAGTCTTCACAGTGGGTGCAATTCCAGGACCTACGAGGCAGTTTTCGTTACAGAAAGCATTCGTTCAGAGGACAGCCTTCCCAGGCAGGCCGCCGGCGAGGCGCCTGGGAAGCACAGCACCAAAACGCTGGTCCTGGGCACCCACAGACGTGGTTTTGGGAGCAGTTGTGCAACAAGAGACATTTGTAGTGTTGGTCAGCACAGCGGCACACAAGAGCTGGCCACCAGCTTGCCTTGTCTGCAATCAAAGAGGCTGGATAGGAGCAGAGGGGGAAAAGCCAAGTTTGAAGAAAGCAATGCCTTAACCCATACTCCTATCAGAGCCAAAGGCACCGCCTGCTGCCCCGCCAGTGACCCAGCTGTCACTGCCCTGACAAACATCCCTGTGCCCTACACATGGCACAGGGAAGCAGGGAAGTTTCCTCCTGCACTACCCACAAATGATTTTCTACTGTTCTGCCACACAGCCCAGAAAAACAAGAAAGAATGCCCACATTGTAGCAATCAGACCCAGCCCGAAGAACGCTGTGTTTAATGAGAACTATTAAATCTTGTTTGCAGTACGTACTTAATACTCCTGCTTTTGACTGACACTTGTTACCAGGTAAATGGCTCATTTTCAAGTGGCAATGAACCTGCCTTTTTAATACCTTGACAGTATTCCAGCATCTACTTCTACAGCGATTGTATTTCAGCTTTACAGCAGAGAGGCAGAGGCACCTCTTGGAAAAGGGAAATTTAAGCTGGCACCTGAGAATAATCTCCAGAGTTATTTTGAAGAGTTAGCAACCTACTTGGAAGAGCATCAGATTCAGCCATTAAGGCCTTTTTTAAACAAATTTTGAAGCAAAGGTGTTACCTGCTGCTCTGTGTTTTCCATTGTGCCAGGAATATATTTCTGCTTAAGCAGGCTTGAAAGCAGCCAGCTGCCAGATGGGCACCAGGTGCAGTCTGACTGCACAAGACAGGTCAGCACAGTGTCCAGACCTTCTCACAGGTCTACACGCACAGATTAAGTTTCCCTGTTCAATCTGGTCTTCTCTGATTGATTTATTTTAAAACCAGGGGATTTAACATTCAGTGGCATTCTGGTAACCAGTTCCTGTCACTTCTGCTCTCTGCTAGTCTTGGTGTGAGGTGGCAGCGTGCCGCAGCGGCCACCCCAAAGCCATGCGATGACCACCCATCCTGAGAACAGGTAAGGGTCAAGGCTGTAAGCGTGCTCCTACAGCAACACACCTGGAGTCCCACCACTACACCAAGGCACTGATTTTTGAGGGTACTCTGCTTCCACTCAGTTCTTCCAAAGGTGTGCTGAGACCCTGGCCAACAGTGAGACAGAAAAGCAGAGAAACCTCCACTGATAACAGCCGGAACAGTCTTTGCTAATGCAGAAGCACATGGCTAGCTATTTACATCCTCAGAATTAATTCTCTTCTGGGTTGGAATGAAAAAGTTCTTGCAACACTCACAGTGCAAGAAGCGTGATGCAGTGAACATGCACAGACGTGCTACTTTTAAAATCAACCTCACTGCAGTTCTCAGCAGGATTTATCTAAGCCAAAAGAAGCATCAGACTTCAGTTGCATCTGACTGTTTATAACAACCAAAGCAGTTAAAGATTTTGCTAGAGACTGCCAGAGATCCCTGCTCTGCTGCAGTGTGGACGCTTCTTTACCTTCAGGAAAACCCCTCTTGTAAGAGCAGCCAGATTATACAAGTCTCTCGAATTTTCCACACCCTTACATTAACTGCACCACAACCAGAAGGCAGCTTTACATCAAGTACAAACAACAGCAAGGAGCCGCTCACCTGTGGCCAAACACTTGCTGGCATCCCCAGCTGGAGATGCCCGGATCCGATAGGGAGAGGACGGGATATCATCGCCACCATACTTCACACCAATTGTATAGCGGCCCGTTTTGTCAGGGACATAGGTGACCGTGTAAGTGCCATCCTTGTTGTCTTGAATGTCCACTCTCTTGGGTTTGCCCTCTTGGTCCTGAGGAAGGAGAAACAGAAGATTTAGGCACAATGAAGTTAGTTACGAAGTCCTTTAGCAGGGCAGTGAACCTGTTCACAACCATATTTAGACAGTCTCGAATGGATACAGATCTGCAGCTTCCTGAGGCTTAAATATGTTTCACTCAAGGACTAGTACCAGGACCAGACTATTAGGAGCAAAAAGGTATCGGACCACCACAAAACAACCAACGCTAACTACCCTTTGTTTGATACAAGAATATTTATAAGATGCATCAAGCCATTTTAATGAACTTTATATTAATTATCAGATGTTTTAGGCTTCATTGTCATATCGCTACTGGAAAGGAAGAACACTTCTCAGCTCCCTGAGATACAGAACTGGAGCCAGACTGTGCAGCTCTGTCCTGAAAAAGCACTGGATAGCTTTGGCCAGCTGCTCCCTGAAAGGTTTGAAGAAGGATTACTGGTGCCTGCCGTCAACCCTCCTGGGTGAGGTATCCAGCTCCTGACACACTGCAAGGTCTACAGTTAGAAGCAAGTCTCTGTAGTCCCTTCAACTACCCCTTCTGCCTCGAATATGAGAGAATTAAAGAGACCCATGAACAATACAGAAGTGAGCTTCAGCATCAAGCTTTCATATTGACAACCAAGATCAGTACTATGAGTAATGTTTCCAGATCTACGCCCAGTCTCAGCTTTCAGCAGAACTTGTCAGCTGCGAAGCGTGAAGCATTTTAGAAAGTCTTCCAGGCCTGCTTACAGGGGACAGCATGTTGACCTCATTCCACATTTTATGACTTGACACCGCCTGGGGTACAGTATAAACTGCACAGGACTTGAGACTTTAGGCAGAGCACAGAAGAGCTTACTTCCTTCAGAAATCTTGTGAAACATTTGACATTCAACAGCTCAGACCAAGAGGCAAACAAACGCTGTGCGGAAGATCACCTATGCACTCCCACCACACGGGACTTGTGCAATTCGATCTTCAAAGCAATGTCCAGACTGGAAGCTCTGATGAGCCTTTTGGATCCTTTGAGAGCACACTTACATGCCAGAATAAAGGCAACTGCTCTGCTGCACCTGAGCAGACAGCAGGACAGCAAGGGAGCAAGAATGCAGAAGGGCAAGTACAACCAAGCTGTGCTATGAGCTCGACGTGCCAGAGCTGAGAACGTGCTTTATGGCCCACTAACCAAGACCTTTGTGCTGAGGCCACGGACTCCAGGCATTAGAGATTTCAGGAAAAGCAGTAACAAAGCTAGATAAAAACATTCCTGTAGTATCTCCTTAAGCAGCTTCTGGCAACATCGAGGGAGGCTTCTTTGCTAATTTATCATTACGTAATGCTCAGTGTGGATGTTATCTCACGGCCTTGCTGAACTACACTGCTAGAAGGCTATCTCCATTTAAAATCCCAGCATTTTCATCATCTCACAAGAAAGCGTCTCATTCTTGGCATTTGCTGAGTGTAAGGTTATCCAGGAGCCAAATGGGTGATGGTTTTGAGAGAAGTTTCGTAAAAGCAGCCTCAAGAGCTCCACAAACACAGAATGCAACACTTTCCTGTACCAGGTCTTAAGGTCCAGCCCAGTTTCCAGGACACCAGGCATATCCAGTGGATGCTTCCAGTAAGAGCCACTCATGCCCACCTAGAACAACATCCCTCCTTGGTTTTGCAGTTACTTACAGTGATCTGTACAGCCAGAAGTCCCTGCCCAGCATCCTTAGCATCCACAGCGAACTCCACAGGCAGGCTGGCTGGTATGCCGTAGGAACTAAGACCTGGTCCGCTTGCGGTCACTTTACTGGCATCATACGTAGGAAGCACCTTCACCTTGAAGGGACTTAAAGGGAAAGCCGTTATTGCCCCCTCCTCCTCAGGCAGCGGCTGATAGCTACTGCAGCACGGGCTGAGGTGCACACACCTCCCCTACGGCATCTCTACTGCAGCTTCCAGCAGGCTCAAACCACTGCTGAAACCTGACGGTGCGCAAAAAGGCTAAGCAGAAGGGATCACAGCTAGCCCTTAATCAGCGCTCGTGTGCTGGAAGAGCACAACGAGGTCATTAAATCTTCGGTTCATCTAGGTTTAGCATCATCACCTTACCTGCGAGGAATCTCTTCATCAGCATATTTGACAGAGATCATATAGGGTCCCTCCTGCGTAGGGGTGTACACTACTGTGTGGGTGCCATCTCCATTGTCTACTACGTTAACAGGCTCCACAACTCCTGAAAAAGCAACAGACGATTTTCTCAGCTGCATTCTTAAAACTTTGTTCCTCACCAGCCACTTGCTGCGCAAAGCTCCAAGATGTGCTGCTCATTTGCAGTTTGCAACAAGCTAAATTTCAGGGTTTTTTTTTTTTTTTGAAGGCAGGCAATAGCATCCATCAGGAATCATTTTTGATCATTTGGTATTCAAGAGCCATTGACTTGAGAGGTTTGTTATCCATTGCTCTCCGGACTCCCATCTTCCCACTGTAAACAAAAGCTAGCATGAAAATACCAGAAAAAAATCCACTTTTCCATACAGTCCAGGTCAAGAATAACTGCTCAAAATACACTGAAGATCTTTTGAGAAAGAAATGAGTAATGGTTATAACAGCCTGCACTGTCATTTAGAAGATGATGTACAGCTACTGGGGTTCGCTGCACAGAACCAAGCCCCAAAGGCCGCTGGCGTGTGGCATTCACCCCCCGAGTCTTTCTGAAGCAGGTGTTGGAAAGGCAGGCTCACTGCCTCGGCAGGAGAGCCCTGCAAGCTGCCAAAGCCCTAAGAAGGCGGGATCGATTATTTCAATTTGCATGAAGCAGATTATGTGACACATTCGTGCAGATGAACGCAGAAAGCAGTTTACAATTACAAGTTGGCTTTAAAACACAGGAAGGATTACCGGTGAAGCAAGCACAAAAGAAACATATAGTTGCCATGCAAAGCCTAAAAGCAACACTGCTGGTTCCCACTCCCTCCTCCAGATGATTCTTGCTGTTGCAAATTGGATTTCTGAGAGTCAAAATTGCCAGTATCAGTGAGAGTTCAAACCTGTCTCAGTGTCACCCTTCGGATCACCTTTAAAGAAATCCGAAATCGCTTTCAACGGGGAGCGCCATCTCTGGGAATCCGTCTCATCCACTAAAATTAAAGAAGGGTTACCTGAGGGGCACCTGCGCCAGCGCGACCTGACACTCAAGTGGGGAGGCAGTTCTTGCCTCCCAGTGAGGTGAGACTTGCAGCCAAAAGGTACCTGCTGCCAAGACACCGTGTCACGGCGACACAGCTTCCTAGCGTAATGCAAATATCATCAATGCTATCACTTGAGGGCCTTGCTGCAATCTGGGGACAAGTGGGGGGTTCCACTGTGTTCCAGAGACTCCTGTAACTCAGTGACGTGGGTTTCCCAGTCACCATTCACATCTGACACTTTGGATTTACTTTTTGATGTCTAAATCAAAGCCACAATTGTTCACCAGTGATGGTTATTCACACCACTTCTCCTAGGTCTAAAGATTAGGATAAATCCAAAGATGCTGCCCAAAGCAGCTCTGCCTAAGACAGGGTTCTCCTCCTCTTACAGCATGACGCACGAGTCAGCTGCCTAAGTGCACATGCCAGATGAACAGGAACAGCGGAAACGCTCATTCAAGCGGTTATCGTCACCTTTGTCGGCAGGGCCGGGACCACATTGCCCACCCAAATGCAGAGATAGGGGCACAGCTGGATAGGGTACTCTGGTTCTTACCTCTGGGTCCTGCCACCACCACCTCGAGGGGAGCTACTCCTGCCTTGCTGGTGTCTACCGTGAAGGACTGGGGGATTTTGGCTCGAACAGCTGTTCCCAGACCTGGTCCTGCTATCTTCACCTTGCTGGGATCCACAACATCCTTCACCGGAACCTTGAAAGGACTGCCTGAAAATTAACGCAGCAAGCGTTCAACACCAGGGTTAACAGTTGCAAGAAACCAAAGGTCGTCTTTTCCCTATTTTTCCTTGGGCTTTTTTGTTACTACCCCTCAACCTCAGGGAGGAATGACAAGCCCACGGACTCCACACTACTCCTCTACTTCTGCAAAAGCTAGAAGTGTAATGATGGTGCTTCTGCATTTTCACTGTCTACTCAACAGTTCAGTTGTGATCCATCTGCTCCTCTCACCTCAGAAAACTCATGAATGATACCAGAAGCACAAGCGAAACATCATGCAGGCACTTGTTTTTTTCGTATTTTACGAAGTTCAGTACATTAACAAGTAAAATGGGGTCAATAGGAAAGAATCAGCTCACGGTGTTTAGGAAAGAGTATCTAGACATATGCTGTTGACAGCACCTAAGAACTCAAACACTGCAGCAAAATACATCGGTCATTTAGGAGCAAGACACCCTTCTTTTAATCAGGATCTGCTGGATGCCAGAGGTACCTGGAACGTTCCTTAAACTTACTTCACTTCAGCTTAACACCCAGTGCAAACGCATACAGAGGTAAACATCTGGTTTAGGGAACGGTTACTGTGCTTTCTGCAGTGACCAAAACTTGCAGTGTTTAATGTAAAACTCAGGACAAGCTCACCCATTAGACCATCCTATTGCAGAACAGAGTCTTGAAGGCAGCCGCATAACAAAGGGGTTATGTTCCCTCAGGTATTACATACCGTTTGTGCCTAACACCGGTTACTTGTCAAGGCTAGCATCCCCTGCCCTGTCCCACCCATCTGTACCCACTCTTTTCTTCCCCCGTGGGCACTACAGCCTCGAGGCTCCTCCACATCCCCATAGAGGCAGTTTCAGAAACAAGAAGAGATCACAGCCCTTCCTCAAAACCACTGCACCACAGCATAAAACACTCCTCACTTCCCTGATGGGTGTGAAGGACAAACGCCACCACCATTTCTGCCTGAATTCTCATGAACAGCAGGAAACGAGAACCTCAGCAGTCCCCCAGCATGAGTGAGGTGCAGCCAAGGCACCAAGCCCTCAGTTCAAGGTCTTCCCTCTTCTGAAACACACTGAGCAAGAGCTCTTACCAGGAACATGCTCTCCCCCGTACGTGATGTTAACATCGTAGTCTCCTGGAACATAAGGAACATACTCGGCACTGCAGCTCCCATCCTTGTTGTCTTTACAGCTAATTTTAGACTCTGAAGGTCCTTCAACGGTTATTCCAAGGCCACCAATCCCAGCCCCTCTGCAAGACAGAAATGCACATTGTTAGAGTTATCTGCTTCTAACAGCAGCGTTGTAGCCTTCGCATGCTCTGGCTGCATTTTCACCCTTAGCAGAAATTCAGGAACCTGACCACAGATGTCCAGGCTTCAGCATACTCTGGCATGCAAAGCCATTCACCCACATTTTCCTACAATCTTATCCTCAGCCACTATCTCCCCCAATCTCTGCAGCGTGCTCAGTACACAATGAGGTTGTACACACAGTAATCAGAAGGACGCAGCTTGGTCTCTTCGTATTTTTGATAAACATTTTATAAATATTTCATAATTTCGTAAGTATTTGTACCGGGTTTAGCATTCTGCATTGCACAGCCCACTACACATCTCCCTCCCTCAGATACTCTTTAAAGATCAAGTAGGCCCAGTTACCTGGTGACAACTGAAAAGGCATTTGGCTGATTTGTGAAAGCTTCTTTGAGCCCAGGTCCTTGTGCCTTCACACGAGATGGATGGCAGCCCTCTGTCACGTTCACTCTGAAGGGACTGTTTGGCACAGGTACACCATCGTACGTTACACTGACTGTGTGTGGGCCTGTTAGGAGGAAAACATGTCCCAAATTCCTTAGCTATCCTCATCACTTAACATCACTTCTACAAGATGCTACAAACTTAAATGTCAGCATACGGCAAGAGCTTCCTCCCGCATTTCACAAGACTTTGCTGTTGTTTCTTAAGCAATCTACATGCAGTTCTTCTGAAGCCAAGTTACTGTAAAAGTCAGTTCAAGTTAAAACAGAGCTACTTCCTGCAGAATTAACTCCTCCGTTGGCCAAAATCTTGCTAAGACGCCAACAAGTTACTTGCAGACCTCAGCAGTTTACCTAAAGTGTCAGAAGAGCTGCTTTCTCTTGGTTTTCCCCCTCAAGTTAAAAAAAAAAAACCCAAACCAAAAAACCCAGAGGTTACCCTTTTCAAACGGCGTGTACTCTACTGAATACGTTCCATCTGCATTGTCTTGGATGAGACAGTCTGTGGGGGAGCCGGACGGACACGTGATCTGCGTCCTGATGTGGTCACCACCAGCCTTCGTTAGAGGTCGAGCATCCACAGTGAACTCGGTTGTAGCTTCTCGGAAGACATCTGCAGGGTGTATTTCGAAGAGTGACTTTAAGAACCACGCGTACTTCTGACGACAAAACATTCTGTGAACCATCACGATAAACAACTTATTTGGGAACATAACAAAACAGCCCCTTGGAGGGTCACCACGGAAACACACGAGGCTACTACAACTTCTGATGCTCAGATACTCTGTGCGGGATACAGGACCACGAGTCGTACAAACTCTGATAACAACAGTTACTCTCACCTTTCCCTTCTACTCCTGGCCCGAACACTTTAACTCTGCTTGTGTCCACAGCTGGCTCCACTTTGACCCGGGCTGGGAATTTCGGCACTTGCTCTCCTCCATATCTCATCTTGATCGTGTACATGCCAGCCGAGAGCGGCACATATGTTACAACGTAAGTCCCATCTTTGTTATCATCGATCTGGACCTCGGCTTTGGAACCAGCATCCGACACCATGTCCACCCGCAGGTCGCCAGGACCTGCTTCTGTGCAGTCAACATTCAGCAGCCCTGCCTCACCCACTTTACCACGTTCCAGACCCGGGCCTGTGGCAAGGACTTTGGAGACATCAAATGGCATTTCTATGTCTGCCTTAAACGGCGAACCAGGAATGTGAACTTCTTCAAAGAGGATGTTTACAAAATACTCTCCAGGCTTTGTAGGCAGGTAGGAGACAGAGCAAGTTCCATCACCATTGTCTGAACATTCAATTTTAGCCTCACATGGGCCTTCTACCGTCAAACCCAGACCTCCAGTTCCTGCCCCTTTGGTATCTATCGTGAATTGGGCTGGTTTTCCAACGAGGCCCCCTTGAAGACCTGGACCATGAGCTTTTACCTAGAAGAGAACATGCAGTTGAGCTAAACCCATTTTTTCATGTTATTGCCAGCACAGATTACTTAGTCGAGACTTGTTTGTACATGGGACCCAATTAACAAGCTCCTAAAATTTCACAGAAAGCAACATCTCCTTTGCCACTCCTCCCGGTTTCACTGTAAAGTTGGTACCTCTCCTCTAAAGAGGCTCCTAGGCAAGTATAGCCATACTCTCACCACAGCTGTTTTTATATACCCATGGGATATAACAGGCAGAAATAAAATTTATGATGGCTGTACACACATTTTGATTTAAACCCATTTCCTTACAGAAGCATCTCAACACAGTCAAGATGCTCACGAGGCAAATTTCTATTAAAATTAGTAGCAATACTTGTATTTGTTACACTACGCAGGATGCTTAATTAGTTCCACTTTTTTCAATGGGGTGTTTAAGGAACGGTTTCCTGTAACACCATATTTGGGCCTGCAAAAGGAGTGACTCTGTGCTCTCAGTAAGGATATTCCTGGGTCTGGTTTGGCCAAAACCAAGCCAAGCCTCACGCAATAGCCCACACATCAGTTTTCAGGTACCAGTTACAGCCCTAAACCATTCACTTACCTTGGAGGGGTCTGGAGGTAGGGTGGCCTCCACGGTATAGGGGCTCCCTGGGATTGGGTTGCCGTCATAACTCACATCCACCACGTACAGTCCTTCTTCCCTTGGGATGTATTTTGCAGTGCTGCACTCCTTACCCAGAACCGGTTCCACCAGACAGGGCACAGCTTTCCTCATGGGACTGGAAATATTCACATCCAGTTTTCCTTGCCCACCAGCTCCTTTGGTATCAATTAGAAATTCCTGATCCTTCCCTACTTCCACTCCTGAAAAAGGCAAAACCCATGTTACTATGTGAAGTTCTACATCAGACAGTCCTTCAAGAAATCCCTCAGGTACGTACCACCAAGAGAGCAAGCACTAGCAGAGCCCTGCTCAGTCTGCATCCCTCTGCACGCAAAAAGATCCGCCAGACAAACTAGTGCTTTGGTTAGTTGGAGCTGCAAAACTACAGCGCTAAACAAGCCTGTAAGACGTGGCCTGACAGTTTCGGAGGCTCATTGAAGGAAACCAGCAATATTTTACAGCCCTAAGTTCTTCTGCTTTTAGAAAACAGACTGTATGAATGACATTCTGCACGGCAGCAGTTACATTTCAACAGCCACTGAGCTCCAAGGAAACCAGGTCTCTTCAGCAGGTGCCCAGCCTGGTGAGTCCAGCTCTGTTCACCAAAAGGGACTAAACCCCAAAACACGCTTTGTCCACATTGCTGCGTAATCTTTGCCAAGGAAGATGAAATCTAAATTGAAATTCAGTCCTCAAGAGGACCAGCTAGGTCAGAGCGGTCGGGCTGTGATGTTGGAGCTGGCTGATCCCCAACTGCAGCAGTTAAGGAGATTGTTTTGCCCACTTCTGTTTCGGCAGGACATGTTGACTATCACCCAGATTCGAGAGACGCTCCAGAGGTAAGCTATGGGGCTTCCAGCCCAGAGGTACTCACTGTTTTCGAGTCCGTTGAGTTTAACTTTGCTCAGGTCTAGCGGAGCAGCAACGCCCACAGTAAAAGGGCTTTTAGGGATAGGATCACCACCGTAAGTTACCAAAACCTTCATTGGACCCTAGGTGGAGAATTTACAAGTTAGCTCAGTTCCTCGCTTCACAGAGACACACTAATGTCCGAGTAGTATGAACCACTTCACCTAATCCATTTTAGCTGACCACTGCCAAACTTACTGCTTTATGGACTCCGGAGCTCTCAGCCCACTGCAGTCCTTCAAAGCATTACATGGTTTTCATTTAATGCCAGAAGAGAGAGAAACGCAGTTCTTTCCAACATTTAGTTCGACTATATTCAAGCTGCCTGGCAAAACCTCCTGCTCAGGCTGGCTCCCACTCTCCCAGCACTCAGACCCAACAGCTGAATGAATGTCCCAGTGCTACAGCCCAGCTATCCCCTTCCACCCCACGGGGAGACCAGGCCAAAGGCAAGCCTGCAAAGAGACTGTACTATTACAGCATCTGAAATACCAGGGTTTTAAGCTCTACGAGTCAGAAAGATTAATGCTTTTGTGTATTTTGGCTGCAGTATCACACAGCCACGGCAAGCTCCAGCCCACAATGTGTGCTCCTTTTATTCTCTTCTACCGCAGTCCATATTTTAGCTATATTCACTGTTTGCTTACTTTTCGTCCTTGGCTGGTTGAGCTCCCAAGTGAAATACTCATGGATGTTTCACGCGAGCTAGTGAATAGCTTCCATGATTATTCTTGGTTGTTTTTAGAAAACATACACACGGGTAGCTGTAGCAACACCGCGAGATAGATAAGGCTGAGTAAACAGCATTAAACCAAGGCTCCTCCGCTGCTGACGCAGCCTCTCAGGAATTTAACTACCTAGTCTGTTCTCCCCCCGCTCTGAAGAGTCCAGAGTCTCATTCCTAAGCTACTGCTTATGAACCCAAGACAGGGTCCAGGAATGACCTATGTGCTCACAGCCTGGAGGGACAACAAGGCTATTCTAATTACTGTGCAGACTATTTTCATCTCCTCTCTTTAACCACTGCCTTCCTGGCACTGCTACCTGTGAGCATATCCTCTAAGGCCACAGCTCCTCTGTGATTCCTCTAGGTGGGAGACCCAAGTGGGAAACCTGGTTTGGGCATCCTGGCTTGCTTCACCACTGCTTTTCCCATAAAACACAGCAGGCCGGTACTGCTCCTACACATGCATGTGGAGTTCAGACAGCTTTGCTCCCTTCTGCATACCACCCCTGATGGAACAGGCAAAAGCTTCTCCAAACAGGCATGCCAGCCACATTCTGAGGTCATGCAACCACTTTATCCAAAAACAAACGCTGGCTCTGTGGTGTTTCCAAGAAGGCTAATCCAGCATTGCCAGATAAACAGTGCTGCAGTCCTCCATATCAGCTCTCTTTCATACAGCTACATTCAAGGAAGCTGGTGCAGATGACCAAGTAGCTCCTGTTTGTTCAGCAGAACAAGAGCAGCAGAATGCTTTCAGCTCAGCACTACAGCACCGCTATCTTCAGAAATACGTGAAACTTGTGCATTCCAGCATTTAATGGCTCTTTAATGAACA
>NW_010415581.1:35111-35731 GCF_000710305.1 Buceros rhinoceros silvestris
CAGAAGCACAGTGTACGGAAAAATCCTTCCTAGTTATTAGCAGCCTCTGCTTTCAGATCTTTAATGGTGGTGCTAGGAAGCAACACCAAAATGATTTAGACTGAATTTTTTCCAACAAGGGCAAATCTCAAATACAGACAAACATTTTCCAGCATTTAATCTGCAGCCCAGCTTCCCGCCTCCTCTGCATCAACCCCTTCACTTTCCTCCTTGGTGAGCTGCTGCACCATCACCCAAATGCTGCGCTTTTGGACCCTGATCTGGTTCACACTACAGCTCCTTTGACAACTGTAGCTTGCTGAGGGGCAGCCCAGAGCAGCTGGTGCAGCAACCAGCCCCGTTGCAGGCCCTGGGAAGCTCTGCCACCTTTCCGCTTCGACTGATACGGTGTGGCAGAGTGACAGCATGAGCTGTGAGCTACTGTTCAATACCTCACTTGCTCCCACAGAACAGTGACACAGTTATCAATAACTACAAGAATGCTGCATTACCGCTTTCCAATCCCAATTGTCCCACAGGCTTTAGGGATCCTGGGGAACAGGACACCCTGGCCAGTTGTATCTGCTCATCCCTTTGTGCTCGGGTACGGGGAGAGAGGTCATGACACTACAGCACTGTAA
>NW_010415581.1:36032-36278 GCF_000710305.1 Buceros rhinoceros silvestris
CCTTCCCCGCTCCCTTGGTGAACACAGTGAAGTGCGTTGGCTTGCCATTTTCCACGCCTGAAGAAAAATGTTAATTCTAGTTTACAGAGAGTTCACACACAGACACTCTTCCCCAGAAGCATTCAGTACCTACAAAGCCTATCAAGTGCCAAGTGCCTGGCCCCCCGCCTCGCTGTATCCAGGACCGCATCGCTGCGCCCCAGCAATGCTCAGCCAGGCTGCGGCTACACAGCCCCTCGCGGGTCA
>NW_010415581.1:36469-41036 GCF_000710305.1 Buceros rhinoceros silvestris
AGTTTTGTTCAGCCCAGGTCCTTCAGCTTTCACTTTGCTGGCATCATGCGAGGGGTCAACTTTAACTCTGAACGGGCTGGTAGGGATTTCCTGCAACAGAAACACAGCTCTGAACATAACCAGGTCATTCTTCGCTAGTCTAAACTAGACAAGATAATCATTAAGACTAAGATACTTCTGCTTCAACTCCAGCACCTCCCCACCCCCCTCCTTTTTTTAAGGAAATTAATTATATTCCCACGTTTGCTGGAGAGTCACTTAGGTTATCTATCCTTTAGAAAGCAGCTTTGCCCCATCGCAGGGACCACACTCATTAACACCAACCCATGCTTGGACTTCAGTGCCTCCAGTCAACTCCTCTCATTTGTGTAGCTTCAAGTACTACGACAGCATTTTTAGGAAGTGACAAAACAGAGAGAGCAGGCTGCCAGCAGACTGCCACAGCCCGCTGTGATCTGGCACGTGCTCAGTGATCAACGAGCAGATAAACAGGCTCTAGAAACATTAGGCTGTAACACAAAGGTTACAAACCTCTCCTGCGAAAAGCACTTTAATAGTGTAGCGGCCAGCGGCAGGTGGCGAGTACTTCACTGTGAACGTATCGTTAGCGTTGTGGATGATGTCGAAATCTATGTCTTCTTCCTCATCACTGACCACTCGAGCATCACATTTAATTCCAACGCTGACATCACCTAGGAAAAGCAGATGGAGGTTTTACTACTGGACAATACAGACATTGCTAGCCAGCACATTCCCACGTCCAGAAGTTGTTCAAGTCACCACATTAACTGATGCAACAATCATATCACAATTCATTTCAGTGCCTTGCTTCCCAAGGCTTTTCCATGAAGCAAGGAAAATCAACATCTGACCTTGCCCTCACGTGACCTGTGGTTCTGATACCCCAGCATCCGCCCAGCCTGTACCTTCTCCCGCATCTGTGCAGTCCACAGTGAAGTGGGTCGGCTCATTGGCTTTCAGGCCAGTTCTCTCCACACCGGGCCCAAACACTTTCACTTTCTGAGGATGACTCCCTTGACCTATAAGGACCTACACAGATTCACAAGGGTCAGAATCACACATCTGCATCACACTCAAGATCACAATCAAGCCGGAGCATTGCTTGGACAGAGGCTACAGGAAAACAGTAGCAAGGCAAGAGTGAATTGCCCCAACTTCCCCAGTCTACAGCGGGGCCGAGAGGAGACCTCAGACACGTGAGCTTCTAAAAACAGAAAGCTTTTTTCAAGTGACCGAACTCCTAAAAAGAAAAAAAAGCAGAAGGGCACACCTTGAAGGTCACAGAAGGGTTTTATCATCCCAGTTGTAATGACAAGTAGTTCTGAGCACAAATGTCCTACTTAGCTAGAACTAGTAACACCCACCTCTGTACTTACCCTAAATGGGCTGTTGGGCACATTGGCTCCTCCCCAGACCACAGAAATAGTATGTTTGATTGGTTTAACTGGCACATAAGAACAGGCAAACACACCATCAGGCTTGCTCTTTATCTGGATATCGATAGGGTTTCCTTCTCCATCCTAAAAAGCAGTAAGACATGAAGGTGGTTCAGGTACTTTAAAAATGTTTGTATAGTTTGAACAGCCCAAGACAGTTCCAAAAATGCCTTCGGGTTTTCTTTTTTTCCAGAACTGCAGCTCACATACTGAAGAAATATGCAAATTACACTCCTCTAAGTCTTCCTCATCTAACACTTGCTCATTCCTAACACCGTCCTACACCACATATTTTAACAAGCTCGCCTACAATTCACAGGCTCAGAGACACTTAGGGTGCTGCCAAATGATAACTCTAGGGAATTGCAGCTTGCTCTGCTGAGGAGACTGCACGTAAGAAAGCAAAGCTATGCACTTCATACACCAGGGAGAAGTCCCCTTGTCTTGACTTGGGTGTTTTTGCCTGACTACATTACACAGATCAAAGCACAGAGCACTGAGAGAATTACACGTGCCCAGAATAAAGGGGTGTGTAAGCGACAGAAATACTTAAGGCATTTTTCTCAACAGCATTAAGGCCCTTTTGCTGAAGTTTCACACAGCTGCCTTTGGCTTTTTACCTGCGCATACATCTTCAGGGGTGCTTTCCCAGCATCCTTGGTTTCAACAGTGAACTCGGCAGGATTGTTCACTATACAGCCAGTTCCCTCCAAGCCCGGGCCATAAGCTTTTACCTAAAAAAACCACCAAATGCCCCAAGAGTCTTAGCTTGCAGTTCAGAAAGAGAAGTAAAACTAAGCAATTTATCTCTAAAGACCTTCCCCTTCCCACAAAACCCATGAAGCACGGGATACAAGTAGAGGCTGTTGTAAAAGCTGAGAATTGACTAATTCAACAAGTTTTCATTACATGAAATTGAAACCGCGACAGTGTTATTAGAAAAGCTGAGTAATCTCTGTCTGGAGCATGGCAATCTCGGAGCTTTAAGTAGAGGAAGCTTAAGAGTCAAGTCTGTTAGCAGAAGCCTTCAGAAACATCTCTACTGCAGTTACACTGAAGGCACGTTACGCCACGGGTGAACTCGTGCAGCACCTTCTCTGGGTTGAAGTCTCCTGAAGCCGGTCGGATGAAGGCCATGTAAGGGCTGTCTTTTATATCCTCATCATCACACATGATGTGCACAGCATATTCACCAGGTTCTTTGGGCCAATACTTCACATCACACGAGCCATCGTTCTTATCATCACACTCAATTTTAGCCTGAGAAGGGCCTTCTATTGCAAAGCCTGAAAAAAGGATCCTCGTGTTAGGTTCGTGGCAGCTGCTAATTTTATACCACATCCCAAACTGCTTTTTGATAGCCGTAATAATGCCTGATGGTCTCCATCGCCCTTCTTCAGCAATACAGGAGATAATCCATCGTTCTCTTCTGGATCTCATCCCACAAAACAGACCAACATTCCGCATCACACGCAATCCTGTCTCTAGGACTTGCCTTTGATACTCTAATAGTCTGTGTTTAGACCAAATCATCTTACAGACGTGGTTTTTACTGCTGGGAAAGCTATTGTTTCTCATGAGGTTGTTGCTAGCATTGCAATATATAAATATTTCACGCAAACTAAGTAACATAACGCACCAAGAGAGCCAACTTCTGTGCCGATGGACTCTACCACAAAGTCAGCCGATCTGCCCACAACCCCCTCGTGCAGTCCTGGCCCCCAGGCTCGCACTTTCTGAGGACCTGCTTCATGACCCACTTGAACTTCAAAGGGGCTACAAGATAAAAACAAAGCATGGGATTAGAAACGAGGACAAATGCAGCATCCACGTTTTTCCCCCGGCATTTTAATGAGACTTTACACTGGATTTCCCAAATGAATAGATGCTATCATGTGGTGGCACAGTGCCCAGCAGACTGTCTTTCTAGCAGAGAGGTCATCCAACCCATCACGTGCTTACATTTTGCACCACAAATCCTGAGTGTGGAGTACTTGGCTTGCACCGCTTGCTGTAGCCATGGACACTAAAATAACAGATCCCTTCAAAAACCCACAGCAAAGTCCAAGCTACACAATTCACCAAGTTTTATTGGTTTTTGCATTCACCATTTTGGGTTTAGCAAGACTGATGTGAACCACCCGTCAAAGCTTCCCCAATATAAGCTGCTGCAGCCCTAAACCAGGCTGTAGATAAACTGCCAACAGCAACTGCTTGACTAACTTTGTCCCCATGAAGGTGTCTTTGAAAGTCAACGTTGCTTTAAAAGCCCACCAACTACAGAACCCGTCTAAGGGAACAAAAACTCTAAAAAAAGCTACTTCTAACTCACCTTTTTGGGATGTTGTGCCCACCCCATGTAATCATGACAACATACTTCCCTGGGGTAGCTGGATAATACTCAAATGCATACACACCATCCATAAAGCCTTTTTGTTTCACCAGCTCCTCCAAGCCCTCTGTTGAAAGATCAGTTCAGCATCAAACTTAAGTTTCCATCCTGCCTTCAATTACTCAGACAACTTCACATTTTCTAGTATTTATTTTAGCTTGCAAGAATAAATTTCTTTCACCAGAAAAAAAAAAGTCAGGTTATAAGAGAAGTTAGTTCTAGTTGCCCTCTAGGACAAAGACAGCAAACACTTCCAGAAGAAATACAGCAGAAAGTATTTTAAGTTACCAGACTTAATAGGTTCCCTTGTGTTTTATTTTCTCAGTCTGCAGTATGATGCATGTCATATGTTAAAACAGAAAAGCTTAACATTTGTCAGACTTTGCAACCACAAGTATGCAGGGAATGCCTACTTTTCATTTTCTTCAAGATGAGGAATTTAGGAAGGAAAGCTTAATACGCTAAAATTTACATCGATACGTCTCTTGCCTTTCCCCCCCGCCCTCTATTAAGCCACACAGTCAGAGCACTGTGTGTGTGGAGGAGGTGCAGGCAATACAATCCACCTTTTAATACTCTCCCAGCTAGGGGGGAGGTGAATAGCTCTCCAGTACCACACAAGCACAGCAGCTCCTAGAGCAGCAGCACAGACGCTGCTGCAGGCAGCCTCAGGAGCCCCCTGACCCAGCCGGTAACTGCCAGGGCTCCCACTGCCCCC
>NW_010415581.1:41096-46526 GCF_000710305.1 Buceros rhinoceros silvestris
CGGTCCCTGCCAGTGCTCCCATTGCCCCAGCCTGCCGCCCTCCAGCTGGAAGGGTCACATCCAGAGCTCAGGAGACAGCAAAGGACCTGGGGATGGATCCTGGCAGAAGGTCTCCATGTCAGCCTACAGGTCTCCTTGACCCTCTCCTCCCCTGTTCACGTGCCCAAGCACCCACCGCAGCCAGGAGTGCTGCTCTGTACCATTCCTAGCTTTACGAGAGCAGAATTTCCACCCTGCCAGAGATCCTGGAGTATGACTTGCTCCCACAGATCAGGGGAAGATGCAGTGTGAATCCATAAAGCCTGGGGGCCACGGCAGGCAGATGCACGGATTTTCTCAGTTTTGCTAACCAATATGCATTAAAATGGAGAGACCTAAAACTAGGTGTAAACTTACCCAGCCCTGCAGATCAAAGCCTTCACACGAGACACAAAGCAGCAGAGAACCCTTCTGAAATTTGGCTTTTTATCAGTTCCATCAGGCCACCACCTCCTTACTGCTCTTTGGTTTTGTAGTCCCTGCTTCCCTCCCTTCTCCAGAATACATCCACAGCACGAATTCACCCAAGAGACTTACTTGGTCCCTTTATAGTCACTCCAAGATCACCGCTCCCCGCTGCTCTCGTATCAACCTTAAAGTCAGCCGTTTCCCTCATGCGGACGCCCTTGGGTTGCAGACCTCTCCCAGTGGCACGACAGGCGTTGGGATTGCAGGCTGCAAGGGAATTCCAGACATCAATGCTGTCTTTGATTCTCAGCGTTAGCCTAGCCCGCCTGGAACAACCTTTAGCATGGTGTTGACTCAGGGCAACCTCAGCTTCACTTTCTGCACGAGTTTTGAAGTTATAGCCTTCAGGCAGACAGGCAGGAGTCTGCCCAGCTGTTGTCTGTGTCCCGCAGCTTTTGGGCAGTATTGTTCGGTACGGCCAGGCAAACCAGACCCCCTACAAGGGCCTTTTTTTAGTATTAAAGCAAATGCTGAAGCCCCATTGCTTTCCAGTTTGATGCCAGTTATCAAAACAAACCTTTCACAGGGCTATCGCATACAGATATTCACCGTACTAGGCACAACCTCCTCGATGGCTTTGACAACGAGAGGCACACTGCAGCACAGGGTGAAGCTTCTCTTTGCAGATAAGCCCCATCGAACAGTATTACTGTGCTGATCCCTTCCAGAAGCCCATGACCGGAGTAACTGCTATTAGCAAAACCAAGTTCTGCTCGTGTTTCGTGAAGAGACATCTGTCACAGTTCACACAAGTAAAGCCTTCGAGCCCTCTGCGGACTGAAGCAGCCACAGGCAGGGGCAGTTGGTTACCTATGGCTGAGCTTAAGCTTACGCTCGGCCCCTTTACTTCAAGCGCTTCTCCAGGCCTGCAGGGCGGCTACAGAAATAAGTAATACACACTTATGAGCAGTTTGTTACACAATCCCAGCTATCACGTGGTCTTCAACTCCAGAGACCTGAAGACTTTGAGGAGACTTACAAATAATCACGGCTTCTCAGAAGTGTAAACCCACCATGCGTTTCCCCCCAAAGCACCATGCTTACAGCAGGAGCATAGGTCTGCCAAGCAGCTTGGGAGCTTTTTACTCATTTCAATAGCTTACAAGTTTCACCCTCACCCCTGCAGCAGCCAACATCACTCATGTCCTACGCCAGATGGTGTAAGTGCAGATCGCATGCCACCTGCTAGCTCCGAGAACTCGGTGGGGTCATACAGGAGCGTGCCCAACCCGGTGTGGGAACGGCTTGCACAGCCCTTACACTACTGAGCCAGGCAGCTTGTGGTTAAGCCAGTTCCACTGACTCGGTCACACGCCACTTCAGTTCACTGGCGACTTTTACTCAACCAAACAAAACCAAAAACCCTTCTGGCTGGGACAAGCTGCAGGCTAGAAGCTTACAAAAAGCAAACATGACAGAGCATCCTGCACACCTCTTACCAACTATGAAGCCATTAGCAGTGAAGTCCAAAATTCCACAAATGGAGGGTAGCTCAGGAGAGATGAGCAGAGATCTAAAAGCATAGGAGCACGTAAGGATGGAACAGAAAGCAAGTTAGGTGTCAGTTAAGGAGGAAAACAGTAAATACAGTCATTTGAGGAACAAAGGTGGAAAACAGCAAGACTCTGCATAGCTGCATAAACCACTTCAAGAAGTACAAAGGGCAGCTTAACATTTCGAGGTCTAGGCAGAAAGGAACTCTAGCAACAAAAGCCACGTTACTGTTAGAGAGCACTGGTTTACCCTGTGAATACCCAGGTGACCCACTGAATCAGGTGCAAGATGTAGAAAGGTACAGAGAATTCCAGCCTGTCCTATAACCGCATCCAAGGAGAGAAGCGGCCATCTACATGTGGGTGCAGTTTTAAAAAGCATACCCTCTCCGATGAGGACAGTGCAAGGAGTTTTGGGAATCGCCTCCCCAGCAAAAGTCACTTTGACAATGTGAGGACCAGCTTGAACAGGTTTGTAAGTACAACGGTAGACTTGGTTGCCTTTGTCTTCTACCACAACTTCAGCGAGGCTTCTTCCCTGAGGATCCTCCACTTCCACATTCACATCTCCCACACCGGCACCTGCAAAGGAAACAAGCCCAGCTGAGCCTTGGCTTCCCCACAGCAAGAGCACTGCATTTAGGATCGCAGCCAGCTGCCTGGGCTCAGCCAGCCCTCCTCTCCTACTGCTTCTAGGCACAGCCTAAACCTTCAGCTTCTGCTGATGGCAAACAGACATTCAAGTGGGGAGCGGGTGAGACAGAATGGTGGCATCTTCTCAAGCTATCAAACTGACGGGGCTCGGCTGCTCCAGCCACAGGGTCGCATGACAGCGTTAGAGTACTGAATACTCATACAGCCTGGTTATCCTGTTGCTACCATCCTGTAGCACCTCTATCACAAACTACTCCACAACTTCACCAGTTCAATCTCTCAAGCAGTTTAAACTGAGAGCTCGGACAACGTGCATGTTGGTCTGGACAAGGACCCTCCTCTGTTCAGACACCTGCTCCTTTCACATTTTACTCAACTCATCATGCAACAGAAACAGCTTTTCAGACACTTTCAGAGGCCAGACATGTCTTTACATGATTCAGACCACTCCCTCTCCCAATTAGATGCTGAACATAACACTTCCCCTCACTATAACCACATTTAATTTTATTTCTAAGCACCCTCAGGCTCAAGGCAATCTAATATATGCTACTCAGCATATTTTTGGTGTTTAAATACTTAAAGTAACTGCCATAAGTAGTTTCACATTGTTGTAAATGAACTAGCGTTTGTAGCATCCTATTGACTCATTCCTCTAGGCTACAGCATTGGCCTAACAGCAGGAACAAGCCACGTGATGGCGATGCCCTAAAGAAGATAATAGCCCTTTAATAATTACGATACAGGTTGAAAACAGCTCGTCATTGAGCTGTGAACTCGAAGCAGCGCTGCAGCAGATTCTTTCTGTAAAGCTACATACAACACTTTAAAGCATTTTCATTTTACTCACGGTTCATCCTTGAGGTGGGCATTTCACATCCCTGTTTAAAACAGCTGGGGGAAGAAACCCACCAGGAACGTGCCTGCTGTTATTCAGCAAGTTCACGGCAAATTTCTGGGTAACGCTTAGCGCCTTCCTGCCCCAGCTCGTCTCCATACTTCAAACATTTCATATATAGCTGAAGCCTCCAGAGCAGCCTGGCTATCATTTCACCTCTGAACCTGATGGGGCTGCAAACCCCCATCCACTTCTCAGTTTGTTTATTCCTCAAAGGCGGTATTTTGGCACTCGTTCATCCAGCTTACCTGCTGTGTAGAGGTCAAAGTAGGTAGGCTTGTTGGCAATGTTCCCTGCTGCCTCCAGTCCTGGTCCCTTAGCTGTTACTTTGCTCGCATCTCCCTGGGCTTTGTCAACATTCACTTCAAATGGGCTCTTTGAGATGTGTTGCCCAGCAAACAGGACTGAAACCTAGAGACAAACACCATCAGCTCCAACCCACTGGGCAGAGGCAGAGCTCAGTGTCACCACTACGCAGCCAAGCATGGGGTCAAGCACCTTCATTCCTAGCACAGAAAGTCTATGCCTCAGAGATGAGGGAGCATCCATCCCACAACCTTCATCCCGTCCATGCAGTGTATCTGCTGGCCATCTCCTTAAAGTGCTACTGATCATGGGGTCAGTCAGACCACTGGAGATGCCAATAAGAGGCAGATCACCATCCAGCAATGAAGTGGCAGCAAAGGTTGCTTTTATCTTTTCGGACTGGCTGTGGGGGCTAGCCACTCAGTGTCAAGCAATGGGAGCACTCATCATAAGCCTGCTCGTGCAGGCATCTGGGGACAGAACTGGGTGAGGAACCTTTTCTGCAAAACCCCTACAGTTGTACAACATCAGCAGCAAAGAAACACCCTATGGAAACAAGCTGGTACTGCCCTCGTGTCCCTGTGACAACTCACTAAACTGGCTTCACGAGCTGCCAGAAGTGGCCCTGTACGAGAGGAGAGCCAGCTGTAGCACTTGACACCCAAACACCCCCATACTTTCTCCCAACACACACTCGCCTCCCCCTTCAGAAAGGGGCAGCCCAATAGCCCCAGTGGGGAATTAAGGTCACACCAGGTTACCTTTGCTTCGCGATGCCCAGTGTGGCTATTGCGCTGA
Source organism: Buceros rhinoceros silvestris (assembly GCF_000710305.1). Lineage (NCBI taxonomy): Eukaryota > Metazoa > Chordata > Aves > Bucerotiformes > Bucerotidae > Buceros > Buceros rhinoceros. Next base: position 45,753 of record NW_010415581.1, read on the forward strand.
CGCTGACGGTAAACAGGCAGCCCTCCGGGGCTCACGTTAACAACCAGCCAAGCAGTGTGTTTAGCAGGAGAACTGGTTACTGACACACAACTTACCTTGTGAGGTCCAGTGACCCTCGGCACATACTGAACTGAATAGGTCTTGTTTTTGTCACTGGATGGTGTTATCTTCGCCTAAGAAAGAAAACACATCCATTGCTGAGCTATGCTTAAGTATGTGCCGGCCTAAGACTCTCCTGGGTGGTGCTGGACACTGCAAACGATTTCCACAGTCAGCACTGTCAGACGTGCTGCTGTGGGAGCAGGAATCCTTCTCATACAGGAAACCCCCATTCATTGGTTTTATCCTTACACAAGACAACGCAAGTTACCTTCTCCCCACCGCAGCCCTCTCCCTTGCTGTTAATTTCCCAGCTAAGGCAGGCCAAAACTGAGGAGACATTAAGTCCAATGTACAGCTGTATCCTTCTGGAATGTTGTAACATGATCAAGTGGAGGACTTGGATCAGAAGTTTCTATAAACATTAAAACCAGCATTTTAACTCAAAATGATTCATTGCATCTAAATAGCTGCTTTAGTCATTCTTGCAGAATGACTAAGGGCAGTGTTTTAGTGATGTGTTTTATCTAAAAGCATGTCAGAACATACTTGGCCAGTCAAGCTAAAACACTGCAACTACTGGACACTGGAGTTCTGTTGCTTAGTTACAGATAGTGACATTTTCTCAAGTTCATCCAGTAAGGCAATTACAAGGAAAAGCTTAAGACTTGCTCT
>NW_010415581.1:46605-56428 GCF_000710305.1 Buceros rhinoceros silvestris
CGATAGATGGTACTTTGCAACTTTTTAGGATCGCTTATCTGTTAAGACCTCACTTGTGAAAGATGGTTACTGCAAAAAAATCCAGCGTTCAGACCAGCTTTATTTTTCCACACAAAACATTTCACATACACACCTCCTCTCTGTTTCCCTCTGGATCCTCTACGAAGACCATCAGGTCTCCCTGCCCAGCACTGATGGTGTCTACCGTGAAGATGGCAGGCTGCTTCACCATGTTCCCGTGAGGCTCGATCCCTGTCAGACAGGCAGAGCAGCACGTCAGCTGTTGCTACAAAACCCAAAAGGTGGCTTGGAGGCAATGGTGTTGCGCCACAGGAAAGAAAGGGAGGGAGGAAAAGAAAGGCAGGAAGGGAAAGAAATTCTGGAGAACTCCTTTGGTAAAGGCATTATCCTACAGCCAAGGGTGAAAGAAGATTTTAAGCATGACGGTTCTTACCTACACCATCAAATTTTACTCCATTTTCAGAACTCAGCTGTGCAGATACCATTCAGATTTATTATTCTTTGAAAGCTGCTCAAGCTACTTTGCCAGAGCGAGCACTATAGAAGTGTCACGCAGAAACCTCTTTAAACCACGAAAATCCCGCAATTCAGTGCCACTTCCACTCCACTCTTCGTCAGAAGTTTCCTTATTCCTCAGCACAGGGCCTGCTACAGCACGCACTTACCAGCAGGGTTTCGTCATCTCCCTGTACATAGCCCCAGGTCACGACACCTGTCATGGTGGTGTCAGACTGAGTGGGTGGAAGAACTTCCCCAAGTTTCTGGTTCCAGACTAGTCCAGACATATATACCCTTCCGTCCAAGGGAACTACTCCTTGGCTTATTCACAAAACTGTGGGCACTACTGCTCCAGAGCACAATTAGTGGAAAGTGCAACGTCTGATGGATTATAAAGGAAGTGGTTGTGAACAACAGAATTCCTGAACTTGTTTATCTTCAGAAAACAATAACTTGAGAGCAATGCAAGGAAGATCATGTTTTCAGTAGGAAATCTGAGCATTCTGATAAGGTGTTAACAATTGACATGTTCATTCTTTCTAACTAAGCCCTAGATTATCATCTAGCTTAGAGAGCTGTAAATCCACTCTGCGTATCCACCGCACAAGCAGCAGGACATGGTATTCAATTAGGTATCCCTCTTTCTGCAAGCACAGGGAGAAGTATTGCTTATCCTTAGAAGACAGCTTTGGCCAGGACAGTGCTAGTCACAGCACTTTCTTAGCCTACGTTTAATCTTCTAGATTATTCTCTTCGCAGTCTGCTTTGGCTGGGTAGATGAGAACTCGGTGTGTGTCAGCGATAATCCGCACCGTTCTGTAGCGCGCCTCTGCAGGCTCCCCTCACGCCAGGTCCACGCACAACTTCCCCAGGAGCAGCGGCCAGGGTGAGGGGCTATTAACTAGGGTTCACGTAGGGATGTTATGAGTAACTTACCGTAGTACATGGGAAAACAATTGAAAAAGCTAAGACTGACCAACTTCACACCTGACAATCACCTTCTCCTGAAAGCATGAAAACCTGTTACTCATTTGTCCAAAAGACTCTCCCCAATTTAGCAGTGAGCCCCTTCCTGCTGGAGTCACCTTGGTTCTGACATACGTTAGCAGCAGAATTTTCAATTATATTTAGTGACTATGTTTTGGCAATTAACTTCGGGAAAACATCAGTTTTTCGAGCAGAGCCGCTTACCCTTTGTAATTTCCATTACAACGACTCCAGAACAGTGCATGCACAAAAGCAGACAACAAAATAATTCCTGGTTTTGAAAGAACGGCAACATGATAAAGCCCGACTGGGAGGACTGAGGCAGACTGATCAGTCACGTACACAGTATCTGCCGTACAGGCAGTCTGTATATTTGGGATCTGACGTGTGCGTATCGTGGTTTGCTGTGGAAGGCATTAGTGAAGGACACAAACCACAAGTCGGGTAAAAGTAAACTCACTTGGACTATAGTGACTGCTTGGCAGTGCAGAGATGTCCATTCATTCCACTAGTGAAGTTTCAGTAGAAAAATCAGGTTAAAAAACCCAAGAAAATCAGAAAAAAATACGGAAAAAGTTTTGTTTCTTTCCATTACACTGTTGTACACCCAGTTCTGAAAATCTCAGAAGACCACAGCTGGCCCCAGATCTTAAAAAACATGGACTGAAGAACAAAGTGCATTGCATCAGTGATGTCTCGCTACGCGCCAAGCACATTAAAGGTAAAAAAAATCTGTTATTCATTTAGTTGTGATTGTACTTCAGGGCAGAGTAGAACCACATTGGAAGTTACAGGAATTATCCATTTAAAAGGTAAGTTAAGAATACAAATGCCTATGAAGATCTACAGTTGTGTAAATATCTATGGACAGGTCCTCCCGTCTAGAAAACACAGCCTTTACCACAAAAGCTCGGCACTATTTAATGTTTGAAGGGTTACCAACCCCAGGCAAACAAAGAATCCACACCCACCGATCCATTCAAATCCCAGACTTAGGATTAACTGACCCAAATAACACAACTGCCACCAAGCTGGGAAACTAGAGGCTCTGCCTCCACCAGGAGACACCCAGGGTTGGAGAGAGGTTTCTCCTCTTTACAGGAGACCTTTATCACAAGCCGCGCTCTCTGCTTGATCACAGCAATACTGCTAGCTGAAATTCCACACCAAGGGTGTTTTAGCCCCGTATCAAGCTGCTTCTTCCAGTTGGGGACTGCAAGGCTGGCAGCTTGCAGAACAGGTTCAGAGACTGGGGAATTCACATGTTAGAACTAGGAGTGTCTTTTGGACTATATCCACATATTTCTGAAACTAGGCACCACACCAAGAGTATACAAGTGGAACTTTGAAGTCAGTTACAGTAGGTCTGGAGTTCAACATAAGCAAAAAAAACCCCACCCAGCTTTCTGAAGAGTTAAATGCTCTGTGCAGCTTAAGCTCACCGAGTCCTTACCTCTGCCATAAGCCCTTGCTTTCTTTGGATTCAGTTTGGGTTTTAAAGGAGCTCCTGGCTTCAGCTTGGCTTTGGGGAACTGGGACAGGTAAGTCATTACAGAGTGTTCATCCACATCAGGGTGGATAATTTCTTCAGGGGTAATAACCTGAAAGACAGCGCAATAAATATATTGTACTAGTGCTTGGTTACCACATGTCACCACAGAAACAGAGCTACAACAGTGTCTTATATTTCAAAACTCCTGCATTCTAATGAGATTTCTTGCATTTATTTTCCCTTCAATACACACAACAACGCTGATTATGTCACGGCAGGACAATCGAGTTGCTCATTATGGGCTAAACATGCTTTGGAGGCTTTTGTGCCTTGGTTTTAAGGAATTCTCAGGAGACTCTGACAAAGTAAGCAGGAGCAAGGCAAGACCACGGTAGCTACGTTACCTCATGAAAAGCAACACGGGGATAACTGAAACTGAAAGAATCAGTAATTCATAATCCCGTGTGCTACAGCCCCCAACTGCAGTGCTCGCAAACTGAAAACTTGCAACCAGTCTCTCCTCCCACTCCCACAACACAAGCTGCTCCGACAGCTTCAGAGACTTCAGCAATTATGTCCAATTATTTTTACACTTTATCAGTGTAAAACCAATCTGGTTTGCAAACACACCACTCTGTCTGAAAGTCATCTTGGCAGGTGATCTCCTAAGCCAGGGAGTTTTTCTTCTGTGCAATTCAGTGCAGCAAAACAAACTCAGTGCATGGACCAAGGGAGCAGGCACCACTGGACACACACTTTTCCCCCTGTCCTACATGCTGCAACACCATCTGACTTCAGCAGAGACACCTACACAAAATCTTACAACCAGAGCTCTGAAACATAGGGCAAATTACAATGAAATGCTCGGCTTTCTCAGACAATTGCACAGAAGTAAACTGTAACTTCTGGAAGTGTCCAAGTAACTTCACCTACTCTCCTCGATCTGGTTCAAGCTGCTTGCGAGTATAAAGCCAACCGCTGTTCCTCCCGCAGGCAGCCTGCAGCCTTACCTGCGGCACACCCAGCCAGTCATCCGCCTGCTGCATGGCCTCCCGAGCGTTGTCAACAGGCTTCTTCGGGTCCCAGGTCTCCCAGTCAGGGCACAGGCCTGCAAGCACATTTCAGTTTTGAGGTGTTACCTACAAAGTTGCTTTTCGAGCTGAAGAAACTAAGCACAAACTCCAAAGCCACTCGTATTATGCCGCTATACAGCAAGACATTCAGAGCTCTGCAGGAGTGACCAAGATGAGCACATGCTGATCACTGAAGTGCTTCTGAGACACCTGGCATCTCCACAGTGCCTTACGGCACAGACACTAACAGCCACTTCAGACAGACTTCAACCCACCTTGCCTGCCAACAGGAAAAGCGTATAGCTTTTCAGACAGCCACACAACTGCACTGCTTTAAATTTAAGCTGGACAAGACGCCCTCCAAATCCAGCATGAATACATCTAGCCATCCTTTGTGTTTCACTGGCTCTCCTGCAGCAAATCTGGAAAAGGCAATTTCAGCTGCTTGCCATAGCACCCCAGATTGCATTAGATGAACACCAGCAATCGCACCAGCAAGGCAGTTTTACAAGAAGCTGAGGAAACTGTGTCTTTTTCACACTTTAGCACATTACTCGCCTGAAGTATCACAGCCTCAGCTTGATAAACACTGAAGCTTCAGGTAGTGTGCAGCTTCTGGCTGCTCTGTGCTCCCTCTGCAACCCTATTTCAGAACTCACGAAGCCTCCTGCTGCGCCCTGAAGTTGAAAGTTTGTTGGCACTTGCTGTGGGAACAAGTCTTCCTTCATTTAGGAGCCAGCATTCGTGCCTTTGTCCCTTGCACCCAATACAAAGCTCAGACGTGGCGCCTCCAATAATGCAATCACACATTCTGCTTTAGGCCAGTGTTTCTCTTGGCCAAGTCATTTACAGCTTGCTGCTTCCCATAGCTGGCCTCTTTGGAACTGGGTTTTCTTGACAGCCTCGCTCCCGTCTCCAGCTCGGCAGTGAAAACCTCCTCCCATAGGAAGAGCAGTGCAGCCATGAGGACAGCAAACGAGGAAAACACCGATCGTCAGAGCAAAGGACTTACCTGGAGCACAGCTGTCAACAAGAGCCCCCAGTGCTTTGCCATCCTGCCAGTTTTGGTTGAAGTTTGTGATTGGCAAGTAAGGAATTTTGTTCTGGATCCAGCCCAGCAGTCTCTGCTTAGGGGTCTGCTTCTTCGCATCATCATCACCCTCATCCTCCCACACTGGCATGGAAATGGAGTAGTGGAGGATAAGGGTCCATATCAGGCCAAGGATCAACTTCAAGTTCCCATCAACTATGGCTTTACTATCTGGAAGACAAAAGACATACAACTGATTACTCTCCCCCATAAAGGAAAGACGCATGTTTTTAAAGTACTCTGCCTGCGTTCACGCTCAGGTAATCAAAGACAAGAGAAGTGAACCAAGTCACTGCAGGCACTTGCTCAGGCAGAGACACCGTTTTTCATGCCCTGCATTAGACAGGAGGAAAGAGAAGAGTCCAAGGACTTGGTGCTCTCCAGCTGTCCTGAAAGCTCGGTGCTCTACGGGTGGTGGACTTGCCCTTGAAGTTTTACAATGTTAAGCTTAGGATAACTGGCAGTTTAAGATCTCCGGTATTTTGCATTTGGATAAGTGCTACCTGGTATTTTTAAAGGCATTTGTATCTTATGAAAGAGGCCAAACACCATGTGATGAAGTTCACAAGAACAGCAGCCCAAGCGGGGTGAAATACCACTGGGCAAACCTAAAAATGTTCTCTAGGGAACAGCATTTATATACAGAAACGTGCCTCTCCGCACACATCAACAGTTTGTATTTAAAGCGTGGCAAAAGCGCGCTACACGAAGTCCACGGAAGCCAGAGTTTGGAATTGCAACAAAACCCAGTTGTATCACCACATGGGCACAAATGGCAAAGCAGGGACTAGAGGCTGGGCATCGTTTGCCCCATCACACTTCTTGCTGGCACGAAGAGTCATCCCTTCACAAATTCAGCATTAAAGAAAAGCCAGCTCTGGCTTTTTGATGTCACACTGTAGCCTAGCAAAAGTTTATCACCCCAGCAGCCACAGGGCAGCTCTGCTGCAAGACACCACACAGCTGGGTTTAACGCTGCTGGGTATCGAGATCAGAGAGTTGTAGGAAGCTGTCTGAAGGGGCAGGATATTTTTCAGAATCAGTTTGGCCTTATGAAGTGACATCTACAGTTTTATACATTCTCCTGTAATTTACTTTGGTTTTACTTTTGGGGGGTTTTTGGATGCACTCCCCTTGAGCTTGTAGTTGCTACTCAGGTTGTATTACACTTGCAACAGCTCCAGTCTGTCCCAGCTCACCCAAACCAGGGCTCTTCTGCAGTGATTTGAGATGCCCTCAGCCTGACCCTTTTATTCACAGCAGCACATTATAGCACAACATTTTTCTGTTCTTTCCTCCATTTCAGTGAAAACTGTTACAGAAACCCCTTTTTAGTCAATAGAAGCTACAAGCCACCTGGAAGCTTTGGTCTGATCTCCAGCTCCTGGAGCAGGTGCTGGAATAAAGACAACTATAGCGGTACAAACTCACTTGCATACCAGAATAACTGCACTAGGGTTTCACTGAGTCCTAGCTACCAAAGGAAATGCATTTAGTACTGTCATTCCCTTCTCCAGTTCCAATATAGAGTGTTAACAAGTCCTCCACGCTGAGCCTCACCATGCCCAACGTGCACAGGGCATGCCTTACCGGCTCCTCCTCAGCTACAGAGACCGCAGCAGCAACCCACCGCCACCTAGCCAATACAAAAACATCTCCTGACTTTCAGAACAGATGATACAGAATAGTGATCAAGAACAGTGAGCACCGGGGTGTTCCCTTTAACCCGGTGCTCAGGCAAAGTGGTTAATGTTTACATGGTTTCACAATAGGGCGGTACGTGCTGAACAGATAATACTGTAACTGCAGACCTTGAATGGTGTTTGGCCTCTGGACAGTTAACATCTGGTTTTTACTCAGACTTGGATTGGATTTTTTAATGTAATTTTTTACTAATCTTAGAGGATTATGATGTGTCTGCCACTTAACTGCTCACTGCTGGTTTCACATCCAGTCTGAGATAAACAATAGACAGTTATGAGGTGATTAAGCCGTGCTGGGTTTTAATTACAGGTTCCAAGGTAAGAGTCTGCATCACGTAAGTAGTGTCTCCTAGTGACAACTAAACAGTCCCTGCTGTTATGTCTTTCCCCACTCTTTCTGGCTGAGCTGCTAACTGGTCCGTGGCGAGAAGATGCTCCCTTACAATCTATTAGGGAAAGCTTTCCTGACAGAAATCATATCAGAGCAGAAGGAAGCGCAACATTTTACACCAGAGGCCTCCAAAGCCCTGCTGTCAGGCTTACCATGTGCCTGAGCTCCGCAAGCTGGAATTAAGGGCTGCAGCATGCAATAACCAGACCACCAGTGCGAGTCCCCACTGCCCATCCACTCCCCGTGCCTGCAGCGCCTCCACCCATGCCCCCACGGCAGGACCACCCACTCACACCACAGCACTGGAGCACGCCACCAGCCATCAACTCCCTGTGCCAGAAACGCCTCCAAGCTTCAGTTTCAGAATTAGTAATACTGACACTGGCATTTTTACTAGAGCGGACACAGGGATCATTTAGTGTGCCACAGATAAACTCATTCCAGTGAGCCGTCCAGCATTGCCAGGGAGGAAAGCCAGCAGGGACAGAATCACCTCAAGCACACTGCTACGAGCATGTTACCTGAGATAAAGAACAGCCCATTTCATATCCACAGCACTTAAATAATGTCTGTGTGGATGCACTGTGGTTACTGCAGCAACAGACATGCCCAGAGCTTCCTGCAGCACCCCATCTTCAAGGGCACACCTGGGCAGTGGTCCTTGACCTGGGGAAAACAGCCCCTGCACAAGACAGCCTCGCATCGAGAGCGAGAATATCCCATCTCATCATCCGAGGCCAGAGAGGCCGGGTGCAGGGCTGCTGCCCTGATGACAGGAAAAGGTCACCACAGGAATGGGACGGCTCTTCCTCCCCGGGGCTGGTGCCATCCCCACAACTGCACTTTGTTAGCAAAGTTAGCAAGCTCTTAGAGCCTCCCAGCTTCCTGACAGGCTGGGGATGTCATGATGTAATTTTTTCCAAGCCTGCTTGTAGAAAGGCTTGTCTGCTTTCATTTGGGGTGGGGAAGAGGGAAGGAGAAGAACTCCTGGGCAGGACAGGAGACCTTATCAGCACCCAACAGAACCACCCACACACCCTTCCCACCCTACCCACTCCCAGTACAGGAGATCCCAATAGCAGTTCAGCCCCGGCTCACAATCTCTGTCACGATATAAAAACGCCCTCCATGTTCAAGGAGAGCTCAGCTCAAAGCAGGCTTGTCTTCCAAAGGCTGGTGTAAAGCTCGGCTCCCCCGAGCACTCAGGCTCTCCAGAAAAGCCTCTACTTTAGAGCTGCCTTTTTCATTACCTGACTAAAAACATTCAGCGCCTTTGCCTCAAGGCCTCTCAGCATCGAGATGCAGGCGGCACCCAGGACGACAAGCATCTGTTAACAGGTCCTGCACAAGGAGCACAGAGCTGACCAGCGAACCCTGAAACCCTCCTAGCACATCTGCAGGCACCCTCCGCCAGCTCCGGGGGCACACTGCCATTGTAACTCTGCCAAGGTTTTGGAACGGGGACAAAAATGTGTTTCCAATGACGCTTAAGCGCCACCAATCATTACTGCAGGCGCTGCCGTACCCCAGCTCAGCTGGCTTCCCACTGCATCTCCCCCGTTCCCTAGGCTGCTTCAAGACACATTTTCTGGCCACCCCAGGCTGGAAAACATACGACCAGCAGATCCTGCAACACTGCGTTCTTACTACAAATGTCACTTTTAGGCGTTACTACTCACACAGCCTATGCTCTGAAGCTTTACAGAGCCTTCCAAGCTAGATGTCTCGGTTGCTGCTCTGGAGCTTACAGTAAATTCAGCACAGAGATGCACTTATGGTCAGTGTTCCAGAACCACAGTGCGAGAGCCCGGCGCCTTGAGGATGCCCCTCCAGCACTGGCAGTGTGAGCAGCAGCGTTTGGCTTTCAGTTTTGATGAATCAGGTAGATGGGAACAAACTGCCTGCCTTCAACTGAGATGGAGAGTGTGTGTTTACTCCATGGCACCAGGCGAGTTTCCGCAGATTAAAGGAGCCCTCTCCACACAGGCAAGGGCTGCCGATCCCCGCCTTCCCGCAGCTCAGAGGAAGTGAGCTGTCGCATCTCATCCGCCAAGATAATTCAGCAGGGCTGAACAAATTCTTCACAGCACCATTGTAGACACTCTAACGTATCCTTTTTTGGAGACAGTGTGGTCATCTGCATAATTAGCTTTATTCACATCACAATGCTCATGTGAACACCTGCAGATGCACTTACACGTATACCAGAGCACACTCACTCACTGTCTCACTGTACCTGGGAGGAAACGTATGCTTTGGAGATCAAAGTTCCTGCACAGCTGAGTCATGCCACCACACCGGCAGAGCCGGATACCTGCTGACCACCAGCTGACTTGTACTTTCAGAGGGTGCATTTGTGTGGGGAGCCTAGGCACGATAGCAGGAATCCATGGCTGGAGTGCCGCGGGACCTCTTGCCTGCCCCAGACCAGTACTTTGAGGACCTCAGCTCAGCTGGAAACACTGGCAACTAACTTTAAGTTCCATCTAGAACAGACAAAGGGTGAGGGTTTGGGTGGTTCTTCCCCCCCCCCCCCCCCCCCCGCCGTCTCGGCGCGTGTGTGCATAA
>NW_010415581.1:56462-61952 GCF_000710305.1 Buceros rhinoceros silvestris
TGGGGCTTCCCCCCCCCCCCCCCCCCCCCCCAGAGCTTTGGGGCTGTTATATGCCAGTCTTGAGTTTTGCTGATACTCAGCTGCACACTCCAAACTTGTGAATGCTGTTACATGACCAGTTTTAGACAGTCTGTAAGTTATCATGTCTAGACACCCTGTCCAGAACCAGCAAGAAGCAGAAACACTCAAGTCTGGCTTTAATGGGAACCTTCCTTCCCACCCACACCATTCAACGTGCGGTTTAACTTCAGTTACTCCCCTCTAACTTGCTTTCTTACTCTACAATTACCCAACGGCAATTCCATGTTGACAGAACAGCCGCCACCATGAAGCAAGATGCAGCCCTCGTTCAGCAGCACACAAGCAGAAGCCGTCCGCCGGGACAGGCTACAGTCTGCTGCCGAGAGGTCCTGGCGTCAGGACACAGCTCGACAGGACCCGCACGCTGACTGCTGGGGAAAACCTGCCAACAAGACTTAAGCTGTTCTGCAGAACCAGCGCCGGCATTGAACAAGCAAGCCCTCACTCTTCTGTAAGAAAAAAGCCTATATATAGCCTACAACATTAAGTTTTATGTAGGAGTATCCTGCTTCTTAGTCAGCTATTGGGATTTAAGTGGCTGCTCGGTAGGGTGAAGAGGAAAACAGACTGGAACAGAGCTCGTTTGCTTCCCCCATCACACCTCTGAGTCTAGATTGTAATTCTTACACTTTTATTATCCTATTAACTAAATGGCAGCTGGCCCAAAAACCCGATTATGGGAATTCCATAGGCCAGCAGCACACACCAGCCTCAGCCTTGAAAAGGAACCAAGTTTTAACTGCTCATGCTGATTTATAATTGTTGCTCTACACTAAATATTAATAGGATACGTTACACTTGGACAGTTAATATCACTCTCCTTAGAGCACAAAGAAAGATATTAAAGTCCTTCAGCCAGCAGTATGACTAGCCTGAGCCAGCAATGTGACCACGGAGACAAACAGGTCATTCTTACAGCTCGGGCCACCAAAAACTTCCCAACACAACCTACTACGTGCAAAACACTGCCAGCGCTGCAGAGCTGGGTCCTCTCTATCGGTGCTTGCCGCTGCCCCAGAAGCAAGTGTCAGAACTGAAAGCTGGCACTGATCTGCAGCTTGCAAACACACCTACTCCTGTAGAGATCCTTGAACTCCACCCGGAGAGCAGCGCCACAGCCAGCAGCGTGGCAAGGTCTCACTCAGTGCTGGCTGTTAAATAGAGCTGTCTTAGGGCCCTGAAGTCACAATATCCATGACTAAAACTCAGCATCTTTTGCCTTTAACCTCAGCACCACGGGCATGTTACAGTTTAGTTTTTGGCATCTTCAGAGCTGTAAGAATATCTATTAGACTTACAATCCATCATCACTTGATTTCAAGAGCTACTGCTGCAAGAGAAATTCCTGTGACCTCATGCACCTTTCAGAACGAGGACAGAACCTGTCCTCGGGCTTTTTCTCAGCCCAGTACACCTTTTATTTCAATCAGGTCTACACTGGAAGAAGCACTGTTTCCAGAGAGGAAAAAAAAAATCTAATAAGATCTTGAAGACTGGTAGTCCCTCACTCCTCTGCTCAAATGAGTTTCCAAGTTGCAACATGGAAAACTCCAAGCAGATTTTTGGGAAAGTCTTCTCCATGAGAGCTGTCGCATTCTGCAACAGAAGCCCAGAGAGTCCATAAGGTCTCCATCCTCTGCATTTAACTGGACACACCCTTGAGGAACCTGATCAAGTCAGGTCTGAGTACATAGCTTGAATGATTATGACCTTCATTAGGTCTCTGCAAAACTACATTGTTCTACCACCAAAAAAAGATTCCACTGTTACGGACAAGTTTGTGACTAGTATCTTTTGGTTATGCGCAAGCCTGCTTTGCATTCCGATCAAGCACAAGCGTTATCCAAACTGTGGCAATGCTCCTTGAACTCCACCCTACAGCAGAGCTGCAAGTCATCTGCTGTTGGACAATTAGTGGAAACAAGATAAGCTACCGCAGCAGCCAGCTTCCTTACCCAACCGAGCTAGCCATACAGACCGTGCAAAGTCTTGCGAAACAAATGAAGGACTGAAAAGAGAAGTTGAAGAGTGAATTTTTTTTAGCAAACAGTTTCTTGCCTGAGGCTACAGTCAAGATGGTTTGTTCATGGCTGAGCAAAGCCATCTCAGAAGATCTGACTTTCACATGCAGAAAGTTCTGCCACATCCAGCACTGATCTCTACATCCAGATTCTCTAAAAAGTGGTCACCCTCTCCAATCTTGATGTCCTACAGTCACGGATTGAAAGGGACCTTCAAAGCTCATCTAGTCCAACCCCCTGCAGGGAGCAGGGACATCTGCAACTAGAGCAGGTTGCTCAGAGCCCCAAGGTCCAACCTGACCTGGAATATTTCCAGGGATGGGGCTTCTGCCACCTCTCTGGGCAACACAGGCCAGTGCCTCACCACTCTCACTGTGAAAAATTCCTTCCTTATTTCCGGTCTAAATCTCCCCTCTTTTAGATTAAAGCCATGAACCCTTATCCTGTCACAACAGGCCTTGCTAAAAAGACTGTCCCCATCCTTCTCATAAGCTCCATTTAAGTACTGAAAGGCTGCAATATGGTCTCTCTGGAACCTTCTCCAGGCTGAACAACACTAACTCTCTCAGCCTGTCCTCATAACAGATGTGCTCCAGAGCTCTCATCGTTTTGGTGGTCCTCCTCTGGACCCACTCCAACAGGCTTATGTCCTTGTGCTGTGGATTCTAGAGCTGGACCGAGCACTCCAGGTGAGGTCTCACCAGAGCATAGCAGAGCAGCAGGATCACCTCCCTTCACCTGCTGGCCATGCTTTTGCTGATGAAGCCCAGGATATGGTTGGCTTTCTGGGCTGCGACTGTACATTTTCAGCTCATGTCCAGCCTTTCATCCACCAGGACCCTCAAGTCCTTCTCTGCAGTGTCGCTCTCAATCACATCATCCCCCTCAGCCTGTATTGACACAGAGGACTGACCTGACCCAGGTGCAGGACCTTGCACTCGGCTTTGTTGAGCCTCACGAGGTTCCCACCTCATTGCACATGACACATGAGGTCTCTCCCATTTACGATTTTCTTTTATGCATTATATGAAGAACCTACAGTGCACGGTCCTTAACACAAAATAAAGGAGCAGTCTCAACAGCCCTAACTCCCTATTTCCAGACATGAAAGGAACTTTGTATAATGCTCAAAGTTCATCTCAGTTATGGATCATTTATGTGAAGACTGCAGGAATTTTAAATCTGTTTCTGAGCACTTTCCCACCTCTAATTATTCTCACCCATTGTTAAACAGCTATAGCAATCAGGGGACAGAAAAGTTAAGCGCTCATTAGGGCTTAATCTTCTCCAGCAGTGAAAACTCCACACTGAGCCCAGCTCTTCCAAAGCTCTGCTCCACACCGTGTGCATGCCAAACAGAAGTATGCGGATGAGACGGAGCTGAGCAAGCAAGCTGCCTAAGGAAATTCTTTGCTGGAGCATACAGTTTGTGTTCACAAGCTTACCGAGCCTGCTAAAGACATTAGCAACATCCTCTGCAGGGATAATATGTCTTTAAATCAATTACACAGGCTCCTCTGTGCTTTGAGAACATACTGCAACCATCTCTTCCAGTGACCCATAAGCCCAGCTTCTCAGGGCTCAGCACAGAGCTTGTCCTCTGGCCGCACGCAGCCAGCTTCCACCTCAAAAGCACAGGCTGTGCTCACCACACGGAGCTGGCACCGGGGCGGCGCAACTCCAGCCGTTCCATGGATTCCTAGCTGTGACCTGCTCGCCTCTGACAGCAACATGCTCCAGCCCCACCGCATCTCTGTTTGCAGCTGGGGCTGTGAGCCGTAAGGAGAGCTGCTCCTCGGCATCCAGCTTACCCAAACACCGGCAGGCTTTCAGCTCACCCGCTCCCAGTTCGCTCCTGCACCCTGACAAGACACAGCCAGCGGTCAGCTTCACTAGTGAGCCTCAGGGCAGTTGTTACCTGAGGAAACACAGCTTCAGGAAGTGTAAGTGATACATCATGGACACAGCAGATCAACTAAGCTGTCCACGAGCCGAGTTTTTCAGAGGAGAAATGCCATTTCAGCAGAGAGCTGCAAGAACAGTAATGAGTGCTGCTCTGGAAAAAAAATGTTGGGTGGTTTTGGGAGCTTTTTTGGTTGGTTGGTTCAGGGGTTAGGTTTTTTTTTTGCAAGGGGACAGAAACCATTTTCTTCTATGCTTACCAGTGCGTCTAGTTACCTAAAAAAGAAAGATGCTTGGTGAGACCCATCTTAGGATTTGGGAGATTAAACATTACAGTACGGAGTTTTCAATAGTTTTTACTTTAACAGCATTTGAAACCATTCAGATCAGAGAACTTCAGGCCACTATTGCATCCGTCACCTTTACTGTCTACTGGTGCATGCGGGGCCTCTGGAAAGGATCTCTCATGAGGTGGAACAGGCAACTGTGACAATAAGGTCAAGCCCAGTCCTTTCAGGATAGGGTTAGGAAGGAAAAAACCATACAGAAAAGAATAGAAAGAATCAAACCAGTGGAGCTCACAGAAGTGAAATACAGATTGAAATAGCTCTGCCCCACTTCTTAATGGGCACCCAGAGACCACTTACTACATCTCACATCCAGAAAGGCATAACATGAAGCAGGTTTAAGCCAGCAGTATAACAGCAATAGCAACCAACCCAGCTTCTCCAAGAGAAACTGAAAACACCCAAGGGGTCTGGACAGAGAAGTCAAGAATTTCAAAATTAATAATTGTTAAGGTGGGTGGGGAAAAAAGTCAAACTGAGGGTGGCTTATGATCAAATTCCTTAATACTTTCAGCCTGAATACACCTAGAGTTTCTGTTGTCTTAAAATCCATATACCAACTTATGGATATGAGAAGGTAAATGTTGCTTTTATATTCAGGAAAAGCCCCAGGCAGGTGTTAGAGCACACCCAGCTCTTGCCACAGGTGCTCCTGGGGAGCATCTCCACCACAAGCACACGGAGGGCTCCACGCTGCCTGCGCGCTGCTGGGACAAGATGAGCAGCGAGCAAGGATGCGGTACAGAAGACTAAGGGCCGCCACACACCACGCCGGTTATTTCAGACTCAGCTGCTCAGTGCCAAGCAGCTTCCCGCACGCAGCTGCAGGACCGCGGTGCCGATACCCAGCCGAGCCGCGTACAGGAATGCTACGCTAATTATTCAAGATCCTTTTTGGGGGAAGAAAAAAAACAACCAGGAGTCTGAATGTTCAGCCTTTGTACAACAGCAAGTTTCCACGAGTGCTGCTTTGTTTGCAGCGAGCGATCCCCTCGCCAGCTCGGCGGGGCAGCCTGCCAGCGTGCCACCGCTGCGCTCTGTCCCCGAAAGCCCAGCTCGGCTGTCGCCCGCTGCGGCTCTGGGGCGGGAGGCACGCTAAGGCTCCCCGCTCTCATAAAGCCCTGCACCCCACCTGCAGC
>NW_010415582.1:0-3737 GCF_000710305.1 Buceros rhinoceros silvestris
TTTGGGTTGGAAGGGACCTTAAAGAGCATCTTCCACTAGACCAAGTTGCTCAATGCTTCATCCAGGCCAGCCTTGAACACTTCCAGGGATGAGGCATCCACAGCTTCTCTGGACTACCTGTACCAGTGCCTCACCACCCTCACAGTAATATCCTCAGCGCTCTCGTGAGCCTTCATTCACTCTCTGCAATGTGCATACAGAGGCCAAGTGCAAAAAACCCCACGGATTCAACCTATCCGGGTTTGTGGCACAGTCAGGAAACCAGACAACTGCTAAACACAGCGGCCCTCAGCTCTCCTCTGCCTCAAAACTATGCAGGGCTTTATGCCTCGACAAAAGCTCCTATGTATGTGCACACACATTCGTGAGCTGCACCAATGCACACGATAAAGATGTTTTTCTTCCCGCCTGTGTTGCAATGAAGGCCTCGCTGGAGCCGCCCAGGCATGCCTGGACTTGGGTAGCAGCGGCCAAGGAGGGAAAAAATCTTGCACTTGGATACAGTAAAACTTGTCTGCAAGGCTGGGAGAGCCCAACACAGAACCAGGGGACAAAGGAGCCGAGCTAACCCAGCGCTGGGCTCTGCACCTTTTGGTTTTTACCTACCAAGGGCTGCCTGACACTTCCTTCTCCAGGGATACGTCCCCCAGGCAGCTGTGAGAACCAGGGGACAAAGGAGCTGAGCTAACCCAGCGCTGGGGTTTTTACCTGCCAAGGGCTGCCCGACACTTGCTTCTCCAGGGATACGTCCCCCAGGCAGCTGTTTCTAAAATATATAGTCCTCTGTCACCCGGCCTTCCACAAACAAGCTCATTAAGTCAGAAGAGTTTAAAAACACCACCACCACGTCCCAGCTCGGGTGCCCAGCAGCGGCACACCCCGAGGGGACGAACAGGAGGAACAGCACTAAGTGACAGGGGAGCCACAGCACGTGGCTGGGAGAACGCAGCAAGGCTCGTGCCTTCCCTCCAGCATCCCTCCCAGTCACTACCAGCATTCGCACAGCTTTCAGGGCCAAAGCGCCACCTGAGACCGAGGCAGAGGCCACGCCAGATTTCAGTTTGGTTCTCAAATCTGCTGCAAAATGGCCTGTACAGCCCTTCCCTTTGCTGCCCAACCAGCAAAATACCAATTTTTGCATTTTCTCCCTTCATTTGTGGTCAGTGGGCTGCAATCATGTTGCATCAGAGGGGTCGTGCTGTGTGCAGAGCACGAACTGTCCCACGCCCGGCAGGGAGGATAAGGCAGGCTCCTATCCCAAACCTTCTCTGCACAGCACTGGCATTTTAGTACACGCTCTGCTGATGCAAAACTGATGTTAAAGGGATTTAATTCTATTTAAAACTGTACCCTGCCTCCACCACAGGGAATGCTGAAGAGAGAGCTCAGATCACACAGACGAGAGAAGAAAAGTAATCAGAAACTGTGCAAGCCAGTCACTTTCTCTTCCTAATTATTAGCTTTAACCCTTTTATTGTTTAAATAACACCAGCAGTGGCATTTTCCGGGAAGCAGTGACTTTTCTACAGCCAGAGGAATACAGCCCCAGACCCGAAGGACTCCTGTGGCTGGAGGGATTGGAATCTGAGCAGTGACCGTGGCGCAGAATGATCCTGTCCAGCTGAACATGGTCAGTGCACCAGCAAAGGAGCCGGGTTGGTTGCTCAGAGAGGAAGATCCAGCACTGGGCCAGCCCTTGAGAGCAGTTTTGCTCTGCAAATCTCCTGATATCTCTCTCCCAAGGCAGCCCGGGCAGTGCTCACACCTTCCCAGCGCCAGTGACTGCAGCCCGAGCTTCCAGCCTGCCCAGGCCAGGCTGGCTTTTTTATTAAGCGACTGTGTGTGCTGCTCGCGGTGCATCCGCCGTCTGTTCACCGTATTGCCATGCGCTGCCATGGCAATGATCATGCCCTGGGCGATATTTTCTGTTTCTGCCACGCTCGGAGCAGGATCTTGCTTATAAGGGAAGCCACTGCTTCTCCTGCCACCCCAGTGCCTGAGGCTGGGATGGCATCAGAGGATGCTCCACGCTCTGACTGCAAAAGCTGGGAGCTGTGTGGGCTGTGCAGCAGAGCTTGGGTCTGCACAAAGCTTTTCCTTCCTCGGGTAGTTAAAGTGTTTAATAAAACCACTGAGCTCTTTTTCCTCAGGACACAGTAAGTCTGTCAGGCTCAGCCTCGCAGCCTTTTGTTCCACGTGGGCTCGCCCCGCTGCATACATCTAATAAAGGATCCTCAGACGCCATCACGGGGGTTTTCCCCAATGCATCCTTGTTGATTTAACTGTCGGGATTACAGTCATCTTGTGGGAATAGTGCTATGTGCAAGCAGCCACACTCCAGGGCCCTCACTCTCTGTGCTTCATCACAGCAGGGCTTTTCTTTCCCCCCTGCTGATGTGCTCAGACCTGAAAAAGCAGTGGTATAACACAGCCAAGGTACGGCCCCCTCCGGAGTGCACCTGGGGCACAGCTGGGCCCATGAGAAGGACTAGAGATTGGGGATGGGGTAGTATCCAGTATCCCACACCAGCACTCTTGGACATGCATTGATGCAGGAGCTACCCCAGGAAGGGAAGGAGAGGGGCAGGGAATGCGCTGAGTGAATCCACTGCCCAGGTCAGCCCATTCTCTGCCTCTCTCCTCCCCCTTCCCGCTCCACTCATGCTTCAGGCTTCACCAACCCCCTTCTTCCCAGTGCATCGCTAAACCCACACATCCATCTGTTACTGCAGTCTTTGTGGTCAGTGTTAGCCCCAGGCCTGTCGGCTTGTGAACATCCCCTTTCTGCGTCCACCCACGCAAAAGCAGATCGAGAAAGTGCTCCAAAACCAACTGAGCACACGAGCAAGGGATCTGTTCCTGGAGGCAGCAGTGGCAAAGGTGAACAGCCACGGGCTGGCAGTGAGCACACCGAGCAGAGCGCACGCAGCCCATACTTTGTGCTTCTGCAGGAAAAATCCAAGTTTTACAAAGAGCATTCTTGTGCCAAAGCAGGGAGCTGGGCGGCAGGGAGGGGAGAAGCCTCAAAGCCAAGAACGGGGAAGAAACATTCACGCACACGAGATTAATTATATCAATGACAAAAGTAGTGGCTATTTTAAGGTTAACGCTTAAGTGATCTGACTCAGTCAGAAAAAGAAGCTGGCTGCTCCACCAGACAAGCCGTGGTCACTGCTGGCACAGAGAGCCACCAAAATAGCTGCTTTTCCAGTGAGTTCAACGTCCTCATACAACAGCCACAAACAGGGAAGGCAGGACTGCAGGAGCCAGTCCTGGGGACGTCCGTGCCTGCACCTTGGCTTCCCAGGCAGCACCTGAACGTCAGAGTACAACAACTTTATATACGTGAATGACTTCAAAACTGTTGGCAGCATTAAATGGGACTCTACAGCGTCGAGCTCATCAACCAGAGTGTTCTCGAAGCTCTTTTAAGCTTGACAAGATGTGAGCTGTGCTGCTCTTGCTTCACCCCTGGTTTCACTGCAGTCACAGCAGGCACCAAGCGCTGGCAGTTACCACTGTAGCTGTTTTGATAGCTGAGCTATAAATGAATAAATAAGAAAGCCCTCAGAAATCAAGATTTATAACTCAAAACACTCTGAGACACAAACTCTAGCAGCTCTGCTGGCTCTCATTGTAATAAATTCATTTCAGATAGCTCGGCATTTTATTGCCTGTACAGAGCATGGCTTTAGAAAAAAATGCAACAACAAAACGTACCGGGGTTTTGGGTAAAT
>NW_010415582.1:3893-4918 GCF_000710305.1 Buceros rhinoceros silvestris
CCCAGGAAACAGGATTGCGGATGCTGAAATGATGGCCAAAAGCAGAAGAAGGTCTGGAACTCAGCACAACTGTGCCCAGGCTGCATGTACAGCTGTCTTTCAAGACTGACACCCAGCCGACACGCTGAGCGTTACGATTTGCTTCGCTATTAATTTCTCTCTTAAATTCTCGTATTTTTTTTAAAGACTGTATTCTCCTGGCAGCCTCTGGGGCTGTAATTATTATGCTAATGCGGGAACCTGGAAAGGGTGGCTGGGGGGAACTCATCAGCTGTTCTCCCGCTTCCCTGCGTGCACAGCCAGCAGCTGGCTGAGACAAAGCCAAGCAGGAGGAGGTGTTGAGCTCTTCCTTCGTGGCACATCACAAATCACAGCTGGCAACTGGGAAACCACCTTCTTTTGCTGCTCCTGCCATGCTCATGCTGCAGTATAGGAACTGCAGAGCTCAGCCCAGGCGCCCCGAGCCTTCAAACCAGGCTCGATACTAGAAGCAGGCAGCACATTTGTTCAGGGACAGAAAATAAAAGACTCCTCATAGCGACAACCAAGCAAGCGCTGCGCGGTTGTGTCTGCATGAGATAAGATCACAGTCGCAGAGGCAGCAGCAGCTTTTGGCAGCAAAGACGCCCCGCAGCATCCACCGGTGCCTCAAGGCTGAAAGAGGGGTTGGAGGGGCTGTTCTCCACCCTGCAAGACGCTGTACAAGGTTCCTTAAGCACTGATCACCAATTCTGCTGCCCAGCTTCGGCAGATATTTTTATAAAAAAAAAAAAACCTCTGCGAGAGAAGCATCCCTAAACCAGCAAGACCAGGGCTTGGAGCAGAACAAACCTTTTTAAAAAAAAAAAAAAATATGCATAAGAACCTTGAAAACAAAGGGGAGGTAGGGTGCTACCTGCACCCCTCTCCAAATCTCCCCTCTGAAGGTGGCTGGGTCCTTCATCTGTTCAACGCTGAGCAGAGAGCACCGGCAGTGAGCGCAGGGGAACGGTGGCGGTGGGGGGTTTCACGCGCCAAGCCAGACA